>NW_017803402.1:327227-342068 GCF_001625305.1 Branchiostoma belcheri | reverse complement strand
GGGGGGGGGCTAAAAGTGCCCGCGCCAACTTTGATGTCACCTAGAATATTGTTGGCAACAATTCTCTATCCATGGAATAGAATAAGATATTAATTTTTGTGTTGCCATGGCAACGGGTTTCTGACAGGCATTTTTTGCTAAATTTAGTAATTTTGGTTTCAACAATAGAATTTTATGGGTTTCATGTCAAGTTACACATGGTTTCCAATATTAATAACATCCCATATAATTTTATGTTAATTTCACCATTACATATGCATAAATTTATGCTAATTTTATGACATTATTGGCCAACATCCAAGATGGCGGACCATATCATTACAAGAGGTATATACAGGTTATTTTCCTTAACCCTACCTAGAACGGGCTTTTTTTGACATGGGGGGACCGGGGGGGGGCTCTTTTGACCCCCCCCTAAGAACTCGCGAACGGTATGTCGTATGCCCACCAAATTTTCAGAGAATGGTGTACTAGTAAAAATTTATCTTATCTACAATTTTTTATGTCGTTATGACGTAATATGACGTCATTATGACGTCATTAATGTGATTTTATTGGCCAAAACCGTCTAAATAGGTTTTTCCCTGAAAACTAAATGGTATTCAACATAACTGTACCAAGAGTATTTATGACAGAATATAATGGTGTACTAAGTCTAATGTTGCCCATAGCAACACCGGTGACGTCATAAAATGACGTCATGCATATATAAGATATCCGCCATCTTGGATCATCAATCTTGAATTTTCAAAAATATTTTTTTTTCATGATAAAGCCTAAAATACATTGTAAACATACTAAAGACCTTCATTTAAACCTTTTTTGGAAAAAGAAATGGAAGTAGTGATGAAATTTTAATGAAAATAACCTGTATATACCTGTTCTAATGATATGGTCCGCCATCATGGATTTTGGCCAATGACGTCATCAAATTAGCATAAATTATGCATATTTAATGATAAAATTTACATAAAATTATATGGGATGTTATTAATATTAGAAACCATGAGTAACTTGACATAAAACCCATAAAATTCTATTGTTGAAACAAAAAGTACTAAATTTAGAAAAAAATGCCTGTCAGAAACCCGTTGCCATGGCAACACAAAAATTATTATCTTATTCCAATGATAGAGAATTGTTGCCAACAATATTCTAGGAAAAGTCACCAAGTTTGGCCGTTCTACGGCCAGCCGTTCAGACGCTAGGTGACATCAAAGTTGCCGCGGGCACTTTTAGCCCCCCCCCCGGTCTAGGTAGGGTTAAACTTTCATCAATGCTTCCATTTCTTTTTCAAAAAAAGGTTTATATGAAGGTCTTTATTCTGTTCACAATATATTTTTGGCTTTATCATGAAAAAAAAAAATTTTGAAAATTCAAGATTGGTGATCCAAGATGGCGGATAGCTTAAATATGTATGGAGTCATTTTATGACGTCACCGGCGTTGCTTTGGGCAACATAAGACTTAGTACACCCTAATAATCTGTCATAAACACTTTTGGTAAGTTACGTTGTATACCAATTAGTTTTCAGGGAATAACCTATCTAGAGGTTTTGGCTAATAAAAGCACATTAATGACGTCATCATGACGTCATATTAGATCATAACGACAAAATTTTAGATATGATAAATTATTACTAGTACACCATCCTCTAAAAATTTGGTTGTCATACGACATAAGGTTCGCGAGTTCTGAGGGGAGGGGTCAAATCAACCCATGACTTTGTTTTGGCCTCTTGGTAAATCATAATTTCCTCTAAAATGTCATAGAACAAAAAAATTAGGTTGGAGTGTCCTCAGAAAATCAATGATTTTAGAACATCTCTAGATGTCTGTGTGAATTTGTTTTGCGCCTTGTTTTCTGCTAACTATATAGGATTGTTGCCTTAGAATCTGAATGTTCTGGGTTCGAATCCCTGCAAGGATATCCATGTATATAATTTTTATACATATATCATCATTAGAGTACAGCATATTTTAGATTTGTCGCTGGGACCCGTGTTGATGATAACTTCCGGTAATGAAGAATAAGCATTCCCGTCACATAAAGGATTCTGACAGCCGCGGCCAAAAATACAGAAAACAGCCCGTAAACTACCCGGCGGGGCCCCTGTTTCCAGTTGTTATTGTATGCACCTGTTAATTGTCTGAGACGTGCTGCTTGAATATGGATATTGTGTTCTCCTTCTTATGGCCCTATTTGGAACTCCCAGACAAAGAATTAATCAGAAAAGTAGAAAAAAGTACACAAAGGTTGGGAATATCAATCATTTCTAAAATTTCATTAAATTAGCCATTATAGGACTTTTTAGTTACGTGCACTCTACTGAATAATACAATTGTAGAAAATCTCCTGGCAAGTGTAGACCGATAAGATGTGTTGCCATGTTCATTTTGGAAAGCTTTGTGTTGGCAAAATGGTCCAGTGCTGTGGAACCAGCTCACGATAGAACAGGGTAAGCTCCAAACTGTAACGGCCTTCAAAAACTCATTGTAATTATATTGTATTTGTACTGCTGTATGGCTATTATGTGCTATGTACTGTGTTGTTATCATTGTATTGTTTCTTCGTTTTCATTGTGCCCAGATCTACCTGAAAAGCAGGTCAAATAACCTGAGTGTATCTTCTGGTTAAATAAATAAACTGAAACATCAAGCCTTAACAACATATTAAACAGACTGTGGCTTTGCAGAGTCATGATGGCTTATCTGTAGTTCCTGATTTCAGCGCACATTTTGCCAATAGTACCGCGTCACCAAAATACAATATGAATATGAATAAAACAATATAAATAAAACAATCATAGCCCAGCGCCCCTGTTGCCCCTGTTGGAACTAACATTTTCCCAAGCAGATATTAAGATGGAAATTAATGAAAATATTTTCTGACGTCCTGACTTTCCGACAGCTATCTTCCTGATTGTCTTTAGTAAAAATAGCAAACCTTCCCCCGTCATATCTCCTCAGAGAATCAAAATCTGATTGCCAGCCTAACCTATGGGCGTGGGCCAGTGGCAAACTGCCTACACGGCATTTTACCTTAACCCTCTTGGTACTTGATAAATTTTTTCAGGTATGGTACAGTACTAGATAAAATTCAAGTTTTAGACGGTATCAATGGGAACGCCTTGTTTGGTATTTTACAGCTCTCATATAAACACTAGACTAAGAAAACTATATATTTTTGGAAAGCTCACAGTCTCAGCTTTCTAATAAAAGTAAAAACAACACTGTATCATCAATTTGAAGGCAGTGGGAGTCATGGAAGTACCCCAGACACAGACGCAAAATCCCCCCTCAAAAATTTCAATCACAAAAAAACTTTGCTCAGGAGTAAACATCTGTAACATTTAAATTGGAACTTGTACATCAGTCAACAATTCATCTGTAAATAGTCACAAAATGATGTTTTGTTGTTTACTTTAGGTTCTTTGGTACTAGATAATTTTTCTAGGTATGCTACAGTGCTAGATAAAATTCAAGTTTTAGACTATGTCAATGGGAACGCCTTGTTTTGTATTTTGCGGCTCTCACAAAGATGACTAGGAAGACTATGTTCAAATTGAAACTTGTACATTTATTCAAAATTCAATTCTGGGCACAGTCCAACATCAACATTTCATGTGCCAATACATTGTACTAACAGTAACAGAATGTTCTTTTGATGTTTACTTAGGTTCTGTGGTCGTCTGCAAGACATTCTGGGCACATATAACATCAACAATTCTGTGGTAATCTGCATAACATTCTTTAGCACAGTCCAACATCAACATTTCATGTGCCAATACATTTGTACTAACAGTAACAGAATGTTCTTTTGATGTTTACTTAGGTTCTGTGATAGTCTGCAAAGCACTCAGGACAAAGTCCAACATTGCAGCCCAGGCATTCGTAGGAGGTACGAACCCTTCGGTCATGCCCCCCAACGCAGTCGCGTCTTTTCCCCACAGCTAGCTTCCTCATCCTGTGGTTGACACCCAACACTGCAGGACCTGGGGGGTGCTGGGCAGGAGCCACTCGGAAGTTCTCGTTGGCTGCTTGAATCTCCGCTAAGGTCCTTCGTCGCACGACTGCCTTGGGCGGGTGGTAGTTCCCAGCAAGGCTTTGCACCACCCTGTGCATGTACTGCAGCCTGCAAAGCTGGGGTGCATCTGTTGTGTTCAGCTGGTACAAGATGAAGCTGTTTAGGACAGCTCTTCCGAAGATTGAGAACGCTACCTTTAGAGTCCACTTCAGTGTTCTCCGCTCTGACAAGTACTTGTAAAGCCTTGCATCGCTGAGATCCACACCACCCATTGTGTTGTTATACTTCACCACAACCTTTGGTTTCTGCACCTGCTCACCTCTTCTCACAGCAACAGGTTGGAACCCCCCTGCTACAGCCGTGCTGAGTAAGATTGGCTTCTTACTTCCGTCCTTGTAGACAACACACAACAGTGGGCCTTTGCGACGCTCAGCCGTCTCATTGTTGCGCAACTTTTTCTTGATGGCTTGTTTTGGCAACCCCTTGCGGTTTGCTCGCACAGTTCCTGTGGCCGTTGTCCCTCGGTCATAGAGATCGAAGAAGAGTTCTGGTGAGGAGAAATAGTTGTCAATGCCTAAGTGATGGCCCCTATTCAGAAAGCCACAGGCCGTCAACAACCTCATGACAAGATGGTATGTTGTGCCGCGGTCATCAGCTGGAGGTGCTGCCTCTTTTCCCTTTGTACACCTCCAGGTGGGAAGTATACCCATTCAGACTGTCGCAGACGCACCATAACTTGATACCAACCGTGCATGCCTCTTCTGTGGCATGAACTGTCTTATATGTGGGGTCTTTCCTTTGAACCCGACCATGGACTCATCTATTGAGATGTTCTGACTGGGATGGTAGTGGTTGAGGAATTCTGTGTTGAAGTGGTCGATGATTGGTTTGATCTTGTGCAGTTTATGGCCTGGATCACCACAGGGAGGTTGTTCTTCATTGTTGTTGAAATGAAGGAACTTCACTAGGAGCTGAAAGCGATCTCTGGAAAAATGCTCAACGAACCACGATGTCCCAAAGTTTGGGTTGGAAACGTCCCAGTAGCCCTTCAAGGTCGACTTGGTTACCAGTCCCATGTTGAGAATAAGGCCTACAAATGCACGAATCTCTTCTGGTGTTGTTCCTCCAAACTTTCTCCACTGATTGACAACAGAGTGCGGCTTCTCAACAAGATAATCCCTATTCGCATCAATCCACTGCTGGGCATACCGATTCGTTTCGGTGACAATTCTGTCTATGATCGCTGGGGTGAAATACAAGTCGAAGTACTCGATAGGCCTGGCGTTTCCGGCAGGTGGATGTTTGACGCCTGGAATTGCAGTGAAATGGACAGGAGCTGGACCAGGATCATCTTCCATGACAGGCATCCAAACACCACGTACGTCTCCAGGTCCGCCGTCATGATCATCTTCATCACTGCTATCAGCACTGTCATGGCTGTCACCATCATCGTTGGATGCTGGGGAGAAAATAAAATAGAAAACACAAATGGAGTTGAATTCAAATGTATAGCTGTAGTAGTACATGTATGTAACAAGTTTAGTATTGCAGAATGCAAGGGAAAAAGGTATTGTTTTGTTGTCTAACAATTTCTAGCTGTCATAATAAAAAAAATCCAAAACAGTGTCAGAAGAATAGTACGTAGATATGAAACATACACACAGTTCTGCGAACCTATATTGTACACAAGCAGAGCAAAAATACAAGTGCACACAGATACACAAATAAATAATAATGCAGGCAAAACATCAAATATATAAGACTGAAAACCAATCACATCAGTAGATCAACAAATACAAAAGCAATGGCAAAATACACACCGATAATTGCCAGAGGCTAGATGTGCAGCCCTGGCTGTATGCTTTGAACAAAAACAAAAGAAACAGATAAATACATAACATATCCAAAAAATAAAATTACATAATCCATGTACAAAAAGCACAAAAAAACAGAAGACTACAAATGCAAACTTTCACAGCTGAGAAATTATAGACAACAAGGCAGTATCATACATGTAGTATTCATACAATTTTTATCAAATAATTTTGCAACAATTTCCACCCTCACACATTTTTTTTCCGATAATAGAATAAAATTGCAACATCTGACAAATATATCGTTCTAGTATTCTGGACATCATATAAAGCTGGCAACATATATAGAAACTACATGTAGAACATAAGAAAACAGGTGAGTAATGTGAAACAATTCCGCATTCTTCGTTGTTGATAAACAAACTGTCAGAAGACCGACTTCCGCCCGCCCATGCGCCCACCATGTGCCCCCTCCCCACGACCGTGCCCCATGTATTGGCATTTCTAACGTCGATACAAGGCGGTTATATATGCTATCAAATCGCACACGATGTAAAGATTCACTACCAAGTAACATCTCTACCAATTTTCTTGCATCTAGCGCCGTTTTAGTTTTTCTAAGTACTGCGATAAACACGGAAAACTACCGCGGGACATGTTCTCGTAGGAAGACTTCATATGCAGAGTGCGTATAGCGGCAAAAACTGAACGTGAAGGACGAAAAGTCATGAATTATTAGTCGACCTAGTGTTGTTCATTTTGACACAAAAACATCGGCTTATTTACCTTGCTCGTGTTCTTCTTCAGAGCCCTCTCCCACCGACTCCTCGCTGGTGTATCCCCCAGGCAAGTCGGCATCGTTTCCGTTGTCGGATTCGCTCATATTCTCCCAGAAACTTCGCGCAAAATAGCGCTACAAAGTCAACAAAATGGCCTCTCAAACTGCAGAACACGCGGGAAATTTGTTCTGATTGGTCAATTTTCTTTTCTTATAAGACTTCTGATTGGTTTATTCGTGGAAAGGCTTGCATTGGAGGCTGGTAAAGGCGCGAGATTCAAACTGCGCCCCGATCGTGGCGGCCAGTACCGGAGCGGTAAAGCCACGATCGGGGCAGCTCGTACCGAGAGGGTTAATCATTTATCCTCCCACAGAAACAAACCTTTTACGTTGGTCAGAAGAGCTTTTTTAAATTAGTTGCCACTTTCTGGACAGGAACTCGGGCACAGGTTGCTGTTGTTCTTGTAGGGTGTGTCAGCCTTCGTTCTGTGGCTGATCCGAAATGGCGTGTGACAAACAATCGAGGATCGGTCTTACGAAAATGGTGGAGTTAATTGTCTGAAGCTGGCTATTTGAATATCATTAATATCTATGATTACGATGAAAATCCTATTCATGACGCAGCTCCAGAGATGCATATTTACTTGTTTTTGTCAAAAGTTACGTATTACCAAGCCGCTACTTTTAAAATGTATCGGATTGATGACTTGTATATTGGAAAGTTTCTGCATTGATAGTATGAAAATCATATAATGTGCTCCTGGGATGGGAGCAGGGTTTAAATTCCGAAAGAAACACAAACAAGAAAGTACGAATTTCTGCTGCATTTATTATAGTCACCAAAATATTACGACATCAACACAAGTAGCAAAACATGTAGATAACAAGCTGTCTATAGCTATATCGCCAGATTTCGAAAAACAAATCATTTCAAAGCAAATATATCTTTGTCATATGTGCCATAATTATGCATATCATGTGACTACAAGGTAAGTATTGTGCACCATGTTAGCTGGTTACAAACAGAAGTTGGTACATTAATTTGATTCGTTTTTGTCTCAAAATTGTGTTGTACACATGCAAGATCATATGTTAGCCTTTCATTGTGTGACAATTACACATCCAATCATAGTACATGCAAAACAAGGCTCATGGAAGCGACTCAAATGCTTTGGGTTACTGTACTAGACAGTAAGGGCAGATGTTTGTTGACTTAAAAAGTTTAAGGTTATACTCATATGGGACGTGGTAGCTTATTCCATAGTGATGTTGTTCTAGGAAAGAAGCTTACAGCGTGGAACTTCGTCCTGAGAGGTGGTATATATGAGGAAGAAAGGTTGATTTGCTTCAGTGGAAGCGGCAAGATGTGTCCTCAATGAGAATATCTGAAGCCGAGGCACTAGCCAGTGAAGTTCTGCAGAGCGTTTATCGTGGAAACAGCGATAAAATAACGCCAGGCTTGCAACATTACGCCTGTGAGAGCCTGAAGTTGCAGTGTTTTCTTGTCTTGGTAAATATTAAAAAAAAATCCTTATTGATAGAAGAACGCAAACAATAATTGTATTCTCTGTCACAGATTTAGTTATGATTTTGTTTGTTAGTATTTATAATTGTTTGAGCGCTTCGACGATCACCGCCAGGTTTCCGCGCAGGTACACTTGTAACCCGATATGGTCTCCCCTGACGAATTAGAAATGTAACAGTTCAGCCACGTTATAAGTCAGACCTTAGGTTTGTGGATCTGACATCTGTGTCCGTAATATCACCCTGGGTGTGTACATTTGAGGTGTGCAGGAGTGCACACCAAAAGTATGTTGCAGTAAAAATATCTTAAAGCACACTATTTCTCAAGGTGGCGATATTATGGACCCTGGTGATATTATGGACACGGATGTTAGATATTTCACAGACATTTGACAGATATTTCAGTCAATGGGGGTTGTGAGCTTTGTGTAGGTGGCTATTCCGAGATCAGGGTGCGCCAATGACATCGTGCACTGTTATGCCATTCTTACTCTGTATCTATCGCATTCTGTTGATATGTACGAAACTTGACATACTAATACAGTTATTTTAAAGACAATCAGGAAGAGATTTGGTGTTGAAGAAACCTCTTCACGCTAATATATAACATCATAGGGTGTATTGCCACCTGTTGTTATTGAAGAATGCTGTCATGGAAAGTGCATTATAGTTCTCAGCAAAATCCCTTACCATCATGGCTTCATTGATCTTCAGATGTCCTAGAAATATCCCCATCTCTCTTTGTTGCCACCTAGCCCGAAACTGATGTACTGGAAATGACACGATGGCACTTTCAAGATCTCCCTCAAATTCTCTCAAGCTGGTCACCTTTGTTACACATGACAGACATAGTTGAGGTTTGCCTTTCTTGATCAACTGGATGTACTCACATTTACACCATGTGATTTCTAGAAATTCTTCTCATCTGTTAATTAACAAGGTTATGCGTAGTAACATACTAAGGTTACAGCAGCAGCAAATTTGAAAGGAAGGGTGCCATTTTGTTTCGTTACATTTTGCCAGCGAGTGACGCCGTAACTTTTTAGGAATGATCGTCGAAATCTTCTCATGAATCTTCCTCTTAATTTCGCAATGTCGTACATTAAACTTATTAGCTGACTTACATGTAGATTTTCTTATTCATGCTCGCGACTGGGGTCAGCTGGAAGTGGTCATGATCTAACAGGATGTCACGGGTTCCCGGCAGCTGGCATTGGTCTTGTCGTGGTGGTACGCCTCTTTCTGGTGTGTCCACAGTATGTTTTTACCTCTTGTCTTAAAGCACCTAGCTGTTCCTGCAAGTGTACTTTTCTACAAGTTGTTAATTAGCTTCTTGATGTTGTGCTAGAAAATAAGTATTATACATCTTGAAAAGTTCGAAAACTTTGGAAAAATATTGCTACCTTTACTCCAGTACTCAATGTTGTTGCTTATACTTTTGTTAAGAAGAACAAGAAGAAAACTTTTACTTAAAAATTGTAAATGCAATTATTCTGTTTTCATTCACTGCTATCTTCTTGTTGATGTTAATTGTTCAATTAGCAACTTACTGGCGGGCCCATAATAAAGGAGTAGCTTCCCTTCCCGTAGATGTTCTTGACTGTGAACATTTCTCTAATGGCAATTCTTTAGAGCCAAAATGACACATCACGAAGTCACGGTTAGCCTGCCCTGTATCACACAGATGATTCATGATGTATGATTGAGTGCACACTGTACGTGTAATCAGCTACTTAAGTATATGAAAAAGCAATCTCAAACAGCAATCTCAATAAACTCTCGGTGCCCTATCATAGTATTATCTTGCTCAAACCATGGCTACATACACTGAATGCACCTAATGACATCAATTGTTGAATTCTCTTCAGAATGTGAGAAGCCGTCTTCCCCATGTTCCTTTGGGCCCTAGTAGCTATCTTCCCCATATCTTTCGCAACTTTCTTTGTTGCTATTGGGGAAAAATGACTTAGTACTTAGTACTGAGAATTTGTTCCTCCTATAGCTAGCTAAAAAGGCGCATAACTTAGAAATAATCAGAAATGTCAGCTCAAATTTCTTTCCCTACCATGCCATGTATCGTTTGAATTCTTCATCCCCTTCCCTTTATAAAGCTTGTCGTTCACTTGGAGGTTATCGTGCGCTCCCTCAACAATTTTCAAGCCTAACACATCAAAAAATTAATTTAGTATCTTAGGTACATCTAGACATCTTATTGGGTAACACGCAAACAAGCAAAACACAGACGGCATTGTCTGTTGAAAAGTAAGGCAAGGAAACAGAATATGCATGATTGGTGGTTCTATAGCTAGTGTTGATTATCAAAGATAAAATTATTTCCTTTTTTTCATCAGTCATCACACGCAATGTGCCCTTGGCTTCTCGTGCCTGTGTGCTCCTCTCATTGCCCTTGAAATGGTAGAGATAGCGATCACCTTGAAGTTACTTTAAAAAGGATGAACAGTACAATTGCATATCCAAACTAAAGCTTTGTAATATCACCCAACAAGAAAACTGAAGCAGAGACCGAGTGTGAAAACACCACCAAAAAAATAATAACTTCATGGTTCAAAACAAGTGCATTTTGTATTAGTCTACCAAATAAAATACGTATTAGCCACATGTTTTACCTCATCCCTAGGGCAGAGACAGTTGTATGATCACAGTTCATCACACTATCGTGCCTGGCATCTGTTATTATGACCTGTTAAAATAGATAGCATGATTACTACTGCGGTGTAATAAGAAATTTTGAAGACATCACCTCAGAACAAACTGCCATAACATTACCTATCTATTGTAATATATACCGATCATGTAACATATCATGATCAATGCATGATCACTATGAGAAGGGTGAAAATTGATAGTTGACCAGAGCTGTGAATACAAATCCAAGACTGAAACGTATGTAAACTATACTTCTCCATTGTTCTGCTGGAAGAAGTCTGTTTTACCTCACGACAAGCATGCTCCATTGAGGCAGCTGCGTGCTTGTCCACAAGTGCCGTGTATCCTCTTTTCTCATACACTGTACAATAAAAGCATACAACACTTATTATATATATAACGGAGGGGGCCCTGAATTCGCCACTTTTTTCTGAATCTTTTGTTTTAAAGGCCAATTTTAAGAGCCAAGACACGTTTTGTTTGAGTTGTTGTTTGACTTTTTACAAACGTGTTACCATGGCGATTGATCAAATATCAAGGGCAAAGGTCATGCAAGCTGGCCCTGTACTTCATGTGGCAGTCCGTCTCTGAGGTCCATCTTGTGGCCAAAATCTGTGAATGAAACAAGACATTGTCAGTTTGGAACTTGTGCCAAACACAAATATTGCAGTTATTGGGGCATGCCAGGCTTCTATTTCCTGAAGCAGGTAAAGTTCTACTTGTAGAAATTTGTGTACAGAAGGGAATATAGATATCAATGCTATTTTGTAGAGAATTGCATATTACGTGCAGATTAGCCTGATCATCTTCTGAACTTCTGGTCTGCTTCTTGGCCTTTAGCAGGATGTTTCTTATGTCTTGATCTGTTGGGTGGAATCGACGTCGTGTGATTGGGGGGGGGGGGAGGTTCTCCTCGGAACAGCTCATCCTGCACATACGTCTTTAGGTGACGCTTGATCTCACTCAACTTCCTTGCACCATCCAGGGCAAGCTTCTCTATCTGCTACTCTAGGGTCAACAGGCTGGCGTAGTAGGAAAAACAATAAAATTAATTCGACTTTGTTAGGAACAGGACAAGGGACCAGGTGATGAGGTAACTTACAGGTGATCTAGGTGTGTTTCCTTTGACTAGGCACCAGTTGAGTCACCTTACAGGTCAGTTAGGTGAGAAATGCATGTTTGCCAATTGTAAGTTGTCATATCTGCTTGCATGTTTGTTTGTCTATTTAGGAAGCTTCCATTAGTGATAATACGTCACTTTTCTTCCTGGGGACCTCTTACATAAAATAAAGCATTATATCATTGACTATTGTTTACATACACTTTTAACTACTTTAAAGAAAACTTGTATTATCAACATTTAACATCTGATAATGATAATACAATAAACGTCATTGTGTTATATCAATGATTAACCACATTGAACAATATTGTTGTTGTTCGTCCGTCGTAGTCGACGATGACCAATGAACAATATTACTTACAAAAAGATAGACTGAATTTTCAGTTTCTCGGTTCTGAATACTAAAATACATTTTTAGGCATACACATATCTGTTGATCTGATGATTAACCCATAGTGTCACCTGACAAGGATGGCCTGAATTACATATATTTAGTCTTTGCATCACTACCTCCCCAACAATCGGATGATACTTGTGTTCGTCCATGTCTGAAAATCATGTATGGAATTCCACCACTCCTTTCACTGTCGCAGTCTTTAGTTCAGCTTTGAGGCCCAATGAAGCCTTCCTCTTCATAACTTGAGTGTTCTCTGAAATCTAGGATCAGAAAATGTATACAGGTTAGGGGTTGGTACTTGTTTGGCTTGATCAGGTCTATTTGTCCAGATAAATTCAGGCCTGGATCTGATTAATAAACGTATACAGTATACAGTAGTACAGACAAACTATAACTTTGAAAACAATAGATGAGCATTTACTGGTTTAGTTTAAGAAATAGTACTAGTATTACAGTAGAAGCCGCTTATTTGAAAAGCCAATTTGTCAGCACATTTTTTTCAAATACCCGGCCTTTCCGATTAAGAGACTCTGAGGCTCAAACTCTCGGCCTTCATTGAAACTATGGGGGTGGGGGGTGGACAGGGCATCGAACACATAACGACACAGTTACTAACAGTGTACTAACAGTAGTTGTAGTACAATACTTGTGCTGTACCCTGAAAGCCGGGAGTTTGATGAACTGCGTCACTGTCAGCGTGGCAGGGCAGTTTACTTTCTTCGTATGCTGTTCAAGTTTCCGTCTTGCTGTGAAGACATGGTATTCACGCTAGGAAAAAAGAAATTCTGACTCTCTGGGAAGTAGATGCATATGCTATTCACAATGGCTACTGACAATTTCATGCATCACATAACAGCAATGTTACCAGTACAGCTAAATGACTTCAAAGATGGGTGATCTCACAATTACAATACAGTTTGTCATGCAGTCTAATTTGTATAACAATGAAAGTTTGAAATCCTAAATGTTCTAAACCGATAAATCCACTTTGATAACGTGATAACCCCTCTTGATGTACGCGTCTTCGAGGAGCACGTGGAGAGTCTCGGGCGCTCCGCCGCACATCTCCACAACGGCACTCTTCTCCTTCTGGGGGACCCAGCCCACCATCTGCCACACCCCGTCCATCTTGGCGTAGGTCATTAAGCCCGCCATGGGCGCGCCTGGTCGGAGGTACTTCCGAACCTTGAGCGGTGCTATGTCTTCATAGTCCACAAGCTTCTCAGCGTTGGTTGCGTAATGGAATGTTTGGAGAGTGACTCTATAAGAAAGGGATTACAAGTTCAGTCATATCAAGGAGTCTACAGTCTACACTATAACCTCCTTGGTCATATCAACTTGAAGTTCAGGTCCGGTTCTCTCGTCGAAATATTGAAAAGGTTGACATGGTTACATAGGTTCACAAGATTTCTTTTCGTCGCGTCGGCGGGCACCGGGACGTCCCGTTGATGCAGGAAGTTCTTCAGCTCCGGTACCGTTGACCTATCAAAAATATCATTCCCGGCTTTGGCCATATCAAACACCATCTGAAGAGCCTTCGCGCATATTGCCGTGCCCGTAGTCCACATCACGGCTTCAGCGATGTTTTTCTTGAAGCCTGGAAGAAAAGTCTGATTTCGGGATATCACTAACAATCTTTTTTTTTTTTGTATGAAAGAAAGTATTTATCATTATTGGCGTACCAAGCAACGGATCGTCCCGGTTGACATGGCTTAGAATGCAGCAAGCGGCGTAAACAGACACTACAGTACAACGCGGACCTCGCGTCGGCTGAAACTTCCGTACGTCTTTCAACAGAATTCACTACAAAGTACTTGTTTTTAAACGCAAAAAATGAACCACCATAACTCGGAGAATAAAACTCAATGCCTGAAAAATTGTTATCAACATCCGGTTTTAATCAACAATGGTGACCCAAGATGAAGATGATCAACATCTTGGACGCTTTCTTTCCCATGATAAAAGTGGCCAATTTATTAGGGTACACCTACGGAAACGTACCCGAAATTACGTCGCGTAATAGGCGGCTGACCTGTGACCTTGATATTCGATCAATTACCATGGCAACACGCATGTGAAAAGTCTGACAACAAAACTTATAAATAAATATAACCCTAAAGCATCCCTTAGCTCTTTGAATTGGCCTTTGAAAAATATGATTTAGAAAAAAAAAGTGGCGAATTTAGGGACCCCTCCATTATTGCCCTGAACAACAGTGTATTAATACCCCGATGAACTGAAGAATGTCTACAATGTTACTAATTAGTTACCACCGTTATTACCATCAGCGCCACCACTAGAGCTACCACCAGTGCCACCACCACCGTCGCCACCACTACAGCTACCACTGACTCCTCTGTCAATCAGGTCAAAAATGACCCCAGGGTGCCTCTCTACAATCTCGAACAGGAGCTGTGTTTGACCCTCTGGACTCAAGCCACGGACAAGGTTCTAGAAACAGAAAGGGAACATGTTTACATCTGTTTCTCCTCTTCCACCTCTGCCTCTTCCA
>NW_017803402.1:304492-327207 GCF_001625305.1 Branchiostoma belcheri | reverse complement strand
CCCCCCCCCCCCACGGGTGGCACCGCCTCCCATCTCAGAGTCAGAACTGTCTGGCTCTGTTCCACTGCTGTCAGTAACTTCATCCTTGCCAAAATTAAATATATTACATGTAGTAAAGATTGTAATGGAATAACTCCATGATGAAAGATTGCTTTATCTTTATGTTGTATAGCAAAGATATTTGCTATCTTTAGGAAATTGGAGGCCATTAGCAACATCTTTTCCTGCATTTTTTATCTATTATTTTCAGTGGTAAAAAGTCAGCAATAACCCTTAGGCTTAGTCATTGTTGTCTTTCCTTTTTACTCTCCAAGCAGAGGTTTGGGTTTGGAGTTATTTTGGGGTGTTTTTAGTTGTTTTTTTTTTTTATCAGGGTTTCTCTTTTTCACAGGATTTTTCCCCACCAAACCCAACGTTTGGGATGGGTGGAAAAAATTCCAGTGCAAAAGAGAAACCCTGATAAAAAAAAACACCCCCAAACAACTCCAAACCTCTGCTTGGAGAGTATTGCCTTATTTATTCACCAAAGAAAATGAAAACTCAACCACGAACCCAGGGTATGATCACGTCAATAAAAAGTACATCTATTCCAAACAGATTTCAGATAAAGGTTGCCAAAACGTGACATCAAAACAGGAATTCGTATGTGACATCAAAACAGGAATTCGTATGTGACATCAAAACAGGAATTCGTATGGTGCCTCACCGAGAAATAGTAAAAGGCAAGGGGTGCTCTGAAAACTAGAGGTATTGCCAAATTTTACCACTCTTTCGGGCACAAAATAATAAAATGTAAGTTTATAATAAGCAGTGCAACGTTCAATATATTCAAATAACAAAGTCCTTGCCCCATCAGCGGCAGTTCGTCTTGGACGCTTTGACATCGCCGCAAATTACTAGTATAGACACGATAAAACAACCCAGAAACAACAGTAGCGGGACAATCGAAGCAGTCAAAATATCGCGCGGTGCCGCTGTCAATCACTTTGGGTCAAAGGTCACCTATCTTCAGGTAGATTCGGGAATGTTCGAGCGTGCTCGGTTGTGGTCGGAATTTAACAAACATGGCCGCGATCCGCGCTAGCGCCGCGGGGTGCGCAGTTTTCCAACGCGTATTTGCGGCGAAACGACGTTGATAGGTTAATCCCCAAATGTCATCATGAAGTCAGGTAGGTGTAAATAACAAGAAATGTGTAAAAGAAAGATTTCTAAAATAGTCAAAATTCTACATAATATAGCTTTAAACTTGTTCCAACACAAGGAAATAACTCATTTTAAATTTTCGCTTAGTCACTTCTAACTCATGCTGACGTAGCTGAACTTTTATCTCCCAGGAAGAACGATATCAGGTTACAGGTGTTCCCACGCAGGGAGATCTGGTGGCATGATCTCGTCTCAGTGCTCTTGCATATGGGGTGCGTAAAGCTCAAACAATTACAAACTAAGTACGAACTAATGTTAAATCTGTGACAGAGAATACCATTATTGTTTTCACACCAATGTCAGAAAAATGCGTTTTTTTAATATCTTCTCAAAAAAGCACAAAAATATACAAGACTTCAACTTCAGTGTAGGGCGAAACGTAGTGTTATGATAGAACCAATCAGCATGCGGTTTCTGCGTGATTGACAGATCGTTTCCCGCCATAAGGATTGAATGGTCAACACACAAAAAGCTGGCGCGTTCTGGCAAGACAAACTCTATTTTATCGTCTTTTTTTCATCTACAGTGGAATATTATTATCCCCATAATATCCTCTGGGGAATACTGTTATCCCTATTATATCCTCAGATACATGGATAAGCTGTTCTTTTATTAATTTAATTCCAACCTAACCGTTACCAAAAGTGTGATCGATAGTCGTGGTTTTTAAAACTCCTGAAGAGACCGTTCCCCCGCCCCGAGGTAACAGCTTCTATTTCACGTTCATTGTGCAAATGGGCAATATATATATATATAGTAAGAAAACTATAAATCTCCGCTTGTCCATATGATTTTTCATCCTGCTGTATCTTGATAACCGACTGAAGACGTCTTCAGATTAGCCTTAGGTAGTTTATCGTTGAGCTTCACTTAAGGTGGGTCGGATTCAAGCCGCTGGGCTTGGAATACACGGCACTTCCTTTTGGACAATCTTTAGCTCGAAGTAAAATCCTTCTCTACTTTAGGGTTCGCAACTTTTCCAGTAGAAAGTCAGATCCTGGAGATCATGAATGGATTGAGCGAATTTTTTTTTAATGTACACTATATAGACTGAACATCAGCTTCAACTCTTCCCAGTCTTGAACTTTGAATATCACTGTGCTGAGCTGACGAGCTATCAATATGTAACATACTCTTCAGTTGCCTCAGATATGGGCTCTAATATTCAGCGACAAGGTATATAATAAAGTTTAATACTTATGTGAAGGGTTTCGTTGTTGAAATTTCCGCCTCCGAGTAGAGTAGGACAAGAGACAAGAAAAGAAACGGACACAGAGCACAAAAAAAGCCGTTCGGACGTCGAACGGACGCTAACGTCGCTGTTCGAACGTCCGAACGGCTTACCTAATGCAACATCTAAACACCTTTCCTACACTCACCGCCCTAACGATCCATACAAAATGTCATACCCTACACTCCCCCCCCCCCCCTAGTAAGTTTTCGCCGTCCTCGGCGAAAGATCCATACAAAAATGTCATACCCTACACTTCCCCCCCTAGTCCCCGCAAACGTAGCCCCTGGGGTACGCTGGATGTGTCCTGGTTCCTGACACGAATAGCAGATCGGGCGTCCCTGATTGTCCCATCCAGCCTGTCCTTGTCGGACACCGTTAGGTTGGACCCTGGGTGAACCCTGTCAATAGCTGTTTTGATTTTCAAACTTTAAATTTAGGCTGTGAAGCTCCTTACGTAGGGACTCCATCGTCTTACCCGTTTCCTCCCTCAACCTAGCCATCTCAGCAAGCAAGGCCGACTCTACCATTGTCGCATTTTGTCGGGCTTTACCCTTTTCCCGGCCCCATTCCCCACTCAGGTGAAGGGCTTCAAGTCTGACATCTGGAAATTTCCTGGGGTTTGCCGCGTTAGCTGATCTAATGTATTGGCGTAACTGCCTCTCCAGGTCCTTATCCCTCAGGCCATCTAAGAATCTATCCCTTAGCATGGTATCTTCGTCCGCTAACGAATTTCCCCGCCCCCTGGCTGCTCTTTTTAGGAGTTCCTGTAAGCTTAGCGCCTATACAGTTATGGTTTCTCCTCTCTCTTGTTTTTCTAGCATAGAACATACCCATGATTGCTGACACTGGGACAGTGTCCCCAAATGTCGCTTTCAGAAGATCACTCACTTTCGTCTTATCTTTTTGGTTGTCAGTCGAGAACACAGCTATCTGGCGCTTGGCCTGCCCCTCGAGATTCCTATACAGTAACCCTGCTTGCTGCGCATCTGGTGTGTTATATATTAGCAAGAAAGCACTTTCCATTTCGTCCAGCCATTCCTCTACGACGGGGCCAGTAGGGGACCCAGAAAACTTTGTCCACTTTCTTTCGAACGGTACGTACATGACCGTGGGGGCTTGTGCCCACTCCTGTCCTTCTGCCATTGTTAAAGATAAAACCTAACAACTTCTATTCACTGACTTCGACCCTGGCTCTACACAGACTCACAAACTTCGATTCCCACTAAAATCCTAAAGCAAATTTCACTAAGTTAACCAGCAAAATATGTATCAGCGATCAGGCAGACATTGCCTGTGTGCGCGTGTCTAACCATTGGTCCTCTGCTGTCCTCACGATGTTTAGTGTTTTCCGCGGTAAATCCCGTATTCCATCCTCGTCGCTAAATGCAAGGGGTTCGTTGTTGATCCTCGTGGGATTTCCGCCTCCGAGTAGAGTAGGAGCGAGACAAGAAAAGAAACGGACACAGAGCACAAAAAAAGACGTCCGTACGATCCTAACGTCGCTGTTCGAACGTCCGAACGGCTTACCTAATGCAACATCTAAACACCTTTCCTACACTCACCGCCCTAACGATCCATACAAAAATGTCATACCCTACACTTACTTTCTGCATTGGGCTTAAGGCTGAATCCTCTTGAACCACAAGCCGTTTCCGTGCCCTTATTCGCAGTTTCTTCACACGTCTGATTCATGGGAATTCTCCCGAAAGGATTGTCTTCGCCTATTTGAACAGAAATCCCTCCAGATTTGAAGTACGTGAGAATGTCTGGGTGCTCGTCAGGTAGGTGGGACATTGTGAAATGAATAATAATAACCTTAACTATAAGGGATCGAGTTAACGTTATCAACACGTTGAAATTTCATTTGAGGACACAGTCAACCTTCTTGACGTAGCGGTAGAACATGACACACTGCAAGCTTTCAACCGGACCCAGCATCATAACAGTCCCCTTGTCCTTGACCCTCTTCAACCCGCAGTTGCCTGACGTGCAAAGACCATAAGATTTCTGTAGGACCACCAGGCCTCGTGTACTTCACGATATTCAGCTGAGGCTCCTCCGGGTCGTCAATAACACTCTGGGCTGCTTCTCCATAATGAAAGGTTTCCAGCGTAAGGCGCTCGGAAATGACAAAGAATTTTTTTTAATTTTTAAACAATCTTTATTCAGATTCAAGATACATAACAATAACGTTGGAAACGCGACAAACTGATACATGAACATGAAACGAATAAACAATTATGGAACAGTAACAGATCTACAAAAAAAAACCGGTAAACCCATAGCGAAATTATCTACTCAAATGCAGAGTACAATTTAACCCCCTTATCCATGTGTTTTGATACTTCCCCTCTTCTTCTTGCAATATTAATCTCCAAATCATGAAAATATTTGACAAAAGATACAAAGTTCGACAATTTTAACATTCCCTGGCGATTTTTGAAAATGTTCATTTTTTCTATCAGATTTTTTCTATCTAGTCATTCAGATCCCCAAACACGATGTTAAATCCATTCAGTTGCAGATTGGTTTCTGTTCTGTTTTGTCCTGGAACCATTCATGAACAGATTCCCAAAAATAAATGACTTTAGAACAGTTCCAAAAGATGTGTTTTGGTGTTTCTTCCTCCTCACCGCACAAAGAGCAATTTGGCGAGTTTTTAATGCTCCAGATATACAATTTCTTTTGCTTAGCCTTCCTCTTTTGCGCTGCCGCCTCGTCAGCTTTCTTTTCTCGTTGCTTCCGCCTTTCTTCTGTCTTTGAGCTCTGCCTCATCCCTCTTGTTCTGCTGCCCTTCTTTCTCCTTTATGAACTGTTCTTCTATAATCATTTTGTCCCTGATAACTGAATGAACATCCTCTTTCTATGGGAAAGAGAGCGGGTGCAGACGAGGGCTAGGAAATGCCTGTGCAAGAGGATAAGATTTTTCTGTACCATGCTATCCAGCCATGATGAATTGTGAAAAGTTATCGAGGAACATCAGTTGTTTCGTTACATCAAGACAACTCATCATAAACTCACCAAACATTGAATGCTAGTTTCTTGATCTTGACGGAAAGAAAATATATGGAATGAGTTTTTAATACACATCCCGGATAATTCACTGCAGAGCCGCGAGTCATCAAAAGTTGAAGACTGACTACCGATGTCACTTTACTCCTGTCATTATTTGGCAGGTGGATCTTTTTATCTGGCTGGTTTTCACAGGATGTTTGATGTATGACAGCAATACCCAGCTGTTGGTTTGCGAGGGCTCTGTCTACTGACACTGGCCACAGGCCGCACTTCTCAAATGTGGCTCCCATCATGTCTGGATTTACAACAGACTTCAAGAATGCACCCTGGACACTCGCCAACATATTAGACGGCCTCAATACGCCAGGCTTTCCTGCAAGGATTTCTGCCTGGGCTCGTTTGGAATATCTTGTTTTTAGGGAGTGTAGCACACGGCGTCCATGATGTGGTTTGCATTCGGGGGTAAGCCTGTGTGTAGTGACATTTTTGCATCTGAGTTCTGTATTTGTTCTATGTCATATTGGCGCTGTTGCTTGGATGTGTTTATTGCAGATTCTTTCATAGTTGTAATTTCGTCTTTAAGTTGTCGAACTTCACCCTCGAGTACATCATTCCGTTTTTGTAGTTCTCTGTATGCCTTCTTGCAGAAATTACATATTTTCACACACTGACAGCAATCGAGATTGGCTGCATCAGTGTCTTGCGTTGAAGCATAGGTGTGATCGAAGATCTTGCTACCATTCTGTTCAGCATTGTTGTCTCCATCACCATCATCATGTGGGATTTCTATTTCTTTTTTCTCTTTGTGATTTCTTCTCATAGGCCGCCTTACGTTTCACAGACCCTTGAATAGGAAAACAAATTTCTCAAAACCTAGAATGATATGACTATCAAGAAAAGATTAGTGGCAGTCATGAGGTATTACAATCATATCTATCATCCTCACAGCCATGTCATAAGGCAAGGTAGGTTTCAGATTTACTTCAGAGATGCAGACTAAAGGTGATTCATTGCATGAGGAATCTCAAAATTACTTTAAGCAAACATTCTAGATGCATGAATCATATCAAAAATTCATATTAAAATCTAAAGTGCATTCATCAAGCTGTACTATTCTACACTGGATTTAGTATTGTCACTTGGCTCTAAAACAATACATGTACCTCTTCTGGTGTAAATGTAGGTATTATCGTCAGGAGTCACTTCTCTTATTCTGATCATATCAAGCAAGGAATGGTCTTTGGTGGCAGATTCATATCCTCTCATATAGAGGACTGGGTGAGGACATTGCTCTGTTGGACGTCCTAAGACGAAGTGGTTACTGCAGACTTTCTGGTTCACTGTTAGGCTGTGCAAGCCTTCTTGGTTCATATGTTCTGCCCAGACCTTGCTATGCCTTGCTGGGCAACTGAAGAACTGCAAAGTGCTCACGTGGTCCTTCACAACCATTCTACAAAGCAAATACATATTTTATTTGCATCACATTTTCTCAAAATATTCATTTTGCATTTCACTGACAAAATTGACAAGCCCGAAACCACAACATGGCTAAGGCATTACTACCACCGGTGCACCGGTTTGTGTTGAGCGTGGTAACCAGACTACCGTGGCTGGGGCTTATTCCGCTCGGGCCTACAGTGCTCTATTCCCGCCTATCTCAACTACAGATCGCACGCCGCGGGAACTAATGACGGTCAAATACATTAGCGTGCGATCTCTAACGGGGGAGTGGTGGTACTTGAGACAGGCGGGGGTACAAGCCCATAGGCCCGAGGAGACCCCGCGCAAGCAACATTGGTCTGGATACTAGGCTACTTTGTGCTAGATACAACCCTCTACTGTCAGAAGAAAAAAATACTGTAGAGTCCAATTCTTTTCACGTTTAGTTAAATTCGTCGCCAATTTTTAAAGAGAGCAAGCGTTATCGCACTCTGTTCTGAAACATCAGGGTAACACAAAGTTATCTACGTATACGATCACGAAAACACCAGCGATGGAGCGCCGTGAGATCAATGGCGTGAAAAAAGCGCCGAAAAAATTAGGCATCCCCCCAATTAGATTAATAGATGGAAGAAAACATACCTTTGTGGATAACGTCTGTCGTTATTACAGCCGAAAACAACGCATCTGTCTGCTTTCCTCATGTTTGTGCGGCTGCAGCGCGCAGTGTTTTTGTTTACGTCCGATGGAGTTCGAAGATTTTCGCCAGGGGTCACTTTTGTCCCCTGGATTACCCACAGTGCCTTGCGACTCCTAGAACGCAGCGCGCAGACGCGGAACCGTGAAAAGGGCTATGGCTTGATCAAAATACTTTTGAAACTCCCCTGATATCTCCCCCACTGTAATCTATCCACTCCTGCTCATTTCATGGTTCATTTCCGATTATAAACTTCTTCAGGCCCCTTTGACCTTGAGTATGTTATACATCTGGAGGAAATTACGAATCTATTTCACTCACCATTGCCGCTTTCGTCCGTATATTCCTCAGAGATCGCACCACCACTTTCATCACCATTACTGGTGTCGCCGCCGTCAAGGTCACTCATCGCGGCGCGCAAAAAATATGGCAAAAATTCTGCTAAAACTCTGCCAAAATCGCTGAAAAAGTAACTGTCTACAATGGACGACATCTGTACATGAAGACGAGGCAGTTTCCCCGAAGTCTGCCGGGGATTAACGGAAATACACGAAGCTTAGCCGGACTGACTCGGAACACTCCCCGGGGCGCCACGATCGTGGCGTCACGCAGTGAAACCGGAAACCACGATCGTGGCGTCACGCAGCGGAGGGGTTAAGAGCTTCAATCTCCACAGACACCAGGTCCTGGCGGATGCAGCCGCCGAAGAATGCGTATGTCATGCCTCCGGGGCGATTGTACTGCCCTCTGGAAGAGGTGGCGCGTCCTTGCTGCCCACCACCTTCTCGGCGTTGTCATAATAGTGGGTCTATTGCCATAAATAAGATAAAAGATGAGTGTCAAACAGTTGGTTCAGATCAAGCGACATTTGACTTTGGCACTTCTTGACATTGCCATATTTGAGTCATAATTCAATACTTAATACTGGGCATTTAAAACTGAAAAAAAGAAGCCTCAAGATGAGTCCCTTATTTTCTGGGCGGTACCCTAAAATTCAGCCCAGAGCCCTTCCAGTAACCCTTTTCCATCAGAAATTTTAAAAAAAAAGGTTTGCTCCATGATGGTCAATATACATTGGGATAGTGTTTTTTCAACTCACTATGTACATGAATGACTAGAATATTGGCTTTGAAAAATCGGGTTTCCAAGCCCTAAAATTAATTGGATGCTTTAATAATTAACGGTAAAAACTGAGGTTTCTGACCGGCGTGTGAGTGAATTTTGGGTCTTGTCTGTTGAATTATCATGTATTAAACCTTGGGTAGAAACTTCACTTAATTTTGAAGCTGAAAAATATTATTTCCTTCTTCAAAATAAGGAGCTTCTAGTCTCCATTAAATAAAGCTGATGTGCAATAACACTTTTTATTTCCAAGCTACCTTTCCCTGTTCTTCACATAAAATGATTAGATAGTTGAGAAAGTAGATTACCTATTGCTAAAAATACTACCCTTTAACATGTTTTCTGTCAATGAATTATATATGTTTATGTACATTTTAGCATGACTGACTAAGTACAGGAAAAGCAACTTTTTGTTAATTTTCACAGTGCCAAATTTTATTTCAAAGTCAATTTCATGACAACTAAAACTGTCAGGTTTATTTCAAACCAATTCAATTCCATGACAACTAAAACTGTCAGGTTCATTTCAAACCAATTCAATTACATGACAACTAAAACTGTCAGGTTCATTTCAAACCAATTCAATTACATGACAACTAAAACTGTCAGGTCCATTTCAAACCAATTCAATTCCATGACAACTAAAACTCTCAGGTTCATTTCAAAACAAATTCAATTCCATTACATCAAAAACTTTCAGGTTCATTTTAAAACCATGTGCCTAGACAATTTCTGGAAAAATTCCTGGTAACGATGAAAGACCTCTTGTACATGTATGATTTCAAAACATCGTGGTCCTATTGGCTGTCAGGTTTCCACCCCCATATAGCAGCTAAACCATGGAACGGCACGTAACACAAATTTTGATTAGGCCACAGCTGACACACCAATTTAATTTCCCGGTTGTTGAAAACAATTAAGAAGGAAATTAGTATAACTATTAGTTTACCACCAAGGACAGGTACTACAAATTGTTTTACGTCACTGAAATTTGCTTTGAATCTAGGAAATGAATTGGTATGGTCTTATGGCTGTGGGCTTATGGTGGGCTTGTCAAAAGATCCAAGCAACTCAAAGCATGGAAAGCTCAGATGAGATGAAAGGCAGAAGTTCAATGCGTGCACGCCAAGGACATTTCTCAGTCTACGTATATTAGTCTACCAGCGAGTCTGGAGTACCACACCTCAAATTCACCCAGAACCGACTGGAGAAAAATTTTTTGTCCTCACAAGAAATTTTGCCAGAAATAGACTGACAGCTGAATCCAGTTCTATCAGCTTTCAAGGCTTCTGTTAACAGTAAGTACTAGTTAAGAAATGGATTGAATTTTTCGTTATGTACCTCTTTTTCATTGTTGTTAAGTATCTAATTTCATTTTCAACTAAACAATCCCAATCGTATCATTCTTGGTACTACCTTTGGCCAACGTTTCCGGGACAACAATTTTAGCCATTAAAAGCTGAGTGAAGACATTTTCAAATTGGCACTCTAGTAGAAACAATGTTAGCAAGCACCAGACGAAAATACCCACAAACAGAACCACAATGCTTTGCCAATCATTTATTAGGTACAGCACTAGCTGTCTTTTCCTCTGGCTCTCTGCTTGATCTTCAAGCATGTAGTATATTGTTGTTCACCTCTCTGCTGCTAAATGTCTAGAGCAGGTTTGGACAAGGCAAGTTATTGACTTTGGAGAGAAACCCCATTGGAGTACTGGTTTGCTACAGTACAGCTTATGCCAGGGTCAGATTTCCAAATCGGGACCAGACCTGGCTGTTTAAATAAACAAAACATTAACAACCCATTTCACGAAGACACAGAAATGCAGCTCATAATTCTATTATAAAACCTTTTTATTTTAAATTTTTGTTGTGATTAATGTAATTTTTTTGTTGTGTTTATATGGCACTTTCCGAAAGCTATCTGCCTGGTCCCCGGTTAGGGAACTGTGACGTTAGCGTTATCAAGAAAACAACATCAGTCTGAGAACTGTGTAAGGATGATAGCATCTACATGGTGACTTATCCTGTGTTTGAATCTAGATGTACAGTTAACCCCTTTGTTCTTCGAATATTCATATTAGAAGGCTCGTAGAAACATTTCTTTTAGTTGATAGTCTGCCTTTTTCTAAATTGGGCATGGAATTATCAGAAGTTAATCTAAAACTGTTAATTGTGAGTAGTAGCTGGTGATTTTTTTTGTCCTTGTTATCTGATGATTATTACTTGTAAATAAGGCCAGAAGAATTGAATACGAGATCTTGAATTAATTGTCTAGAAAAAACATAATATTGGAACTACATACTATTAGGAAAATAGATAAAAACCTGGACAATGTAGGTTTAAATGGATATACCGTAATTAAAACAAAGAAAAAAATCAACCAATTGAAATCCAAAGGTGCTCAAATTAGAAAAATTCCTTTCTTACCTTCTGCACCTTCAAAACTGGCAAGCTGCAAATAGTAACATGAATAAATAGGCGAATTATACAGTTAAAAAAATCCTTGAACGTCTATTTAGTCCATGGGCCAGAGGAGATATCGGTACCACCTGAGGTGGCAAATTCTCATCATGGTTTTTTAAAAGTAGGGTGTCTGTGGATTTTTCTTTATATGATAGCCGTTGCACATCGGTAGCTTTGACCTTGCTAGCTGACCTTGACCTTTGACCTCATATGGACCACGTCTTTTTGCACTTATAGTGCAAAGGGGAGTGGTTAATAATCAAATATGAATATATTTCAATATAACTTCATGGACTGATAAAACAGGAACCAAGGATTACAAAAATGTTCATTTTGTTTCGATATGTCAATTCTACAAGAAGTTATGAGCCTTTGAAATTCAATTTTTTTGTAAAAATCGGAAAAAAATTGAATGTTTACTTTTCAAAACCTGTCATATATCCGGATTACATATTTAAGCTGCTTCATGCATTCATATGAATTCGTGTATCATTCCCTACATTTTAAGCTTTAAATCATAAAAATCCATCAATCCTATCTGGAGATATATCTAAAAGTTCTATTCCCAAAGGCCTTTTGTGGGGAACCGTTGCTTGGGCCGTTGCTAAGGAGGCACTTGGCTTCCTCCCCAGCAAAATGGAGTGCACACCATATGCAAAACTTGAAGAAAACTTCTATCGAAGGAAAATTATTAATCTACAGGGCCTTAGAAATCTATATTATGTTTCTATGGTAACCGTTGCTAAGGAAAACATACCTCCCTAGCAACGCAGGAGATAATACTTTTAAATGGTTTTCATAAATGGCAATAGAGGGAGACTTGTGGGGAAATGTCTATTTTCTGACCATTTTGAGTGAAGTATCTTAGCGTATGTATGAAGGCATCTCATTTTGTTTCCAATTTTGTGGCATTTGGATCTATTTTAACTAAATATGTACATTTTTTGCTCCTGTGCCACAATAGTTAAAGCAATTTTGCTGAGATTCGGTACAAACATGTAACTGCCATGAAGCTCGCATGTATTGGATGCTGATTACTGATAAATAGAGGGAAACTTGTGGGGGGATGCTTATTTCCTGACCACTTTTAGTGAACCATCTTAGTGTAGATGTGGAAGCATTTTAAGTTTTTTTGCAATTTTGTGGCATTTTAGTCGAGTAGTTTTTAGCTAAATTGTAGATTATTTGGCTCCTGTGCCTGATAGTTGAATCAGTTTCGCTGCAAATTGGCACAAACATGTGATACATACCTGCCATGAATATTTGTGTATTGAATGCTGGTTACTTCATTGTTCTGAATAAGAAAAGATATTTTTTATGATAATGTTTCAAGGACCAATATTTTTCTGTTAGTTGCCGTATTAAGTTTCATTTATACAATAATACTCCACTGCTGTTGAACTTGATCAAGTTTTCACTACTTTTACTCCCCAAGACTGATAAAATTTACATAGATCACAGTCCTTAACAAAAACTAAAAAAATCAAAATAACGGCACGTACTACTATATTTTGCAGTAGTTGTGATTGGTTTTAAATGACAGAACAGTACTTAAATCTACTTCGTAGCATGTCATTAAGTTAGTCATAAAATGTAATGAAAATGCTGCACAAATTTGAAAAAATTAAATATCTATATGGATTGAGTATTTACAAAATGTACATTGTCATCTAATCCTCATCAGAATCATATGTGTCATCAGTATCACTACAGGTTTGCTCAACGTTCAGGTACTCTTCTGTTTCTTCATCTTTCCTGTTGCAGCAATCTTTCAGTTTACACATGTTTGTGCATCTCAATCCGTTGGCCAGACAAGTGCATGTAGGTAGGGTACAGGATAGTGAGCAATTACATGTCAGCAGCTCCAGTAAGGCAGCAGGTGCAGAGGGTGACTGTAGCCATGTGATGGAGATGTTGTCATCTTCATCCATCTCCCACCCAGACTCTACTGGGATTGGTACCAGCGGGTTGTTCTGAAGACAACGCCTCCATACGCCGGCCTGGTAGTTGGCCCGCTGTAGATGTAGGGAAGTTTGGCAGGGTGGCAGGGCGCTTGACTCAACATTGCCTTTATTTGCTAGGAACAGGTGATGTCGCATCTCGTTTACGTCGGTTACAGGGGTCGAAGGCACACACATTTCACAGGTGAAGCGTTGGATCTTATCAAAGAGCTCGCTGTCAGGAGACACCATCCAGCTCTACCCCAGTTGCTGAAAGGCATTTCGGTGTTCCTCATTCTTCGACACGAGTTTCAAAGCGCCTAGCTTCCCACGCCCGGAAAAAGCGCTGACACTGCCTGACAGTATCATATCCTGTAAAACAACATATAGTGGGATAACCACTCATCACTATCAGTTTCATTGATGTGTGTCTATTTAACTGTTTGTTTAGCAAAATTAATTTCAAGGAATATGTTGATGTCGGAATATGTCGTATGAATGCGTTTGGTGTGCATGCGTATTGGTTTCAAATCATTAATTCGTAACATGTACCTGACAATGTGTAAAGACATTCTTTACGAGAATGAGGAAATGAAATTAAACCTTAAATTGGCATGGTAAGTAAATGCCGGAACCCACCTGTGAATGCATGTAGTCCAGGCAAAGCTGTGCAGACCCCTTCTCCTAACGTGTCTGCCAGGTTGTCGATATCAATGTACCGTGTTCTGGTCTTTGTACCGCACTTCTGGTACACCTTGCATGGAATCTGTTTGGCGACGGAGAGGGCGATGACCATAACATCGGTATCTTCTGCGTTGATGATAACTGCATTTGATGACCTAGCGGCGTGGTTGGCATGTAACAGCCGCCCCGTATCGGCCTCCTCATGGGAGCAGTGCAGTTCCTCTACTTCCGCCACTTCACATTTTGTGAACCTAAAGCATGCGTCCTCAGTTGTAGCGTACAGAGCCTTGCCCTCTAGCTTCTCTCGATAAGACGGCTGTTTCCACGCTTCTACCACGAACTTTATCAGGGATGACTTGTTTGTGGAACTATACAAGAATTTCCGCCATTGTGTGATCTTATGTCTTGTCTACCTGTTATGGTTTTGTACTGTAAGGCTGTACTGGACCCACGATTTCACCTCTCAGCATTTTTGATTGACTGGTCCCTGTACACGTCAAATACAACATCGATTCTGTGACTGTTCAGGCCCTCCTTTAGAACCATAGCCATTGTGGCATTTGCTATCCTAGAAAATGTTATGCCATTGCCATTGATCTTCTGGATAATGCTCAAACCATCAATCAGGCATGTCGATGGGGCTGGAAACCCTTCTGCTGGTAAAACACGACTCTCTAGCTCTCTTGCAAGGGAAGCTTTGTTGGTCTTGCGCAGCGTGCCATCGGGATTTGCGAGTGGCCATGGGAGGGGGCACAGAGGATGTGCCAGGACGTCTTGGATGCGGAGCTGCCTTTTCTCTGAAATGAGGATGATTTGCCGGAACAGGTTCCTGTCTGCCTACAGAATGATTTCTTTTGTGTTGCCTCTTGCTTTCATTTTCTTTGTGCCCACATCAGAAAATGTCTTCAGCTTCAGTTTTGTCAGCTTGTTGTGGAACTTTTCCTCTGGTAGGTCCTGCTCCAGGCGATTCGTTCGGAAGGAGAGTTAGGTAGCTTCACCCATTTGTTGGGCTTCCGAAATATCCTTCACAATCTCTGAAGGTGCCCCGTTGCCTATGGATAAGCTGACAAGGTCGGGCTCTTCTGGAGACATTGGGTTGATACAGTTGTTCTCCATTAGATCAACCAACGACTTGACATCTGCTTCGTCTCTTTTAATGCGTGTGCCTTGTAAGTCTTTATGGCAGAAATTAGCGCTCATGGCACCACTCGTCATATCCCTCAGCTGTTTCAAGTAGAAACTTTGATATGGCCGAGTGGTTAAGGCTGAACCCCTTCGTCCCTCCAGCAGTTTGGGTGTCTTTATTCACGGTCTTCTCGATCGTCTGATCTACAGGGATACGTCCAAAGGGGTTTCTGGGACCAAGCTGAACAGAAAAGCGCCCTCTCATAAACTCTGCATACACGTCTGGGTGTTGTGTTTGCATTCTGGACATCTGTGCATAGTAGTATGACAGGTACCTTGCCTAGTTCACCCTGTCGTCGGCAAAACATCAGGGGATGAGCTGGCGGATTGAGACAAGGTGTAGAAGCCAATTACCCTCCCTTGTTGCTCGAAGGAGTCCCAGCAAAATTTCCACAAGGTCGATGTATGTCATCCAATACTGTGTGAGGCGGCTGTTCCCACTTCGGAGGGTGGTGACATACTTATCAAACAATCACATGATTCTGGTATGTGTTGTTGGCTGCAGGATGCCTTGTAAAGCTTGTTGTCATACATCATCGGAGAGAGTGTTGATGGCTTCCATTGCTTCTTCAAGGTCAGCGACATTCTCAGTATGATTATGATGAATCCATGACAGAAATCCTGACCACGCAAGCCTGAGCAAACATCAGTTTGTGAAACCGCACTGCTCTGTTGTACCTGCGTCCGTCCATTACTCCAGATACTAAACTCTCTGCTACCACGCCGGACTCAATTGCAAGATCGATATCCCTCAGACCTGCATCCTGGAACCGTTTCCCCATGATTACCAGAAGTGTACATGATGTTTGAAAAGTTCCCATTCTAATGATGATTGGTTCGAAGGTTTCTTTTTGCTTCCACATAATCTCCGTCGCCTTGGCATAGAGAGCCTGATCGAAAACGCACACAATCTTCTTGAACTGCAGATGATCCTTAATTACCAAAGATTGTGGACATCTGGGTTGCTGGGGCATTGATCGTGGGAAGGTAGCAAACGTTGTCACGGATTACTTGAATGTTAAAGCGCGTCCAACTGCTGATACTTTGCTCCTTTTGTTGAAGTGTGCGAGCCAATATCCAAATCATATTCTTCAGCCATGCAGTGCATGTGGGTGATATCATCTGCCTCGAGGTCGATAGCTGGACAAGGCTCGGGACCTTCCCTTTGGCCAACATTGTAGGTTGGCAATGTCGGCTGTGGGACATCGATGCTCGTTCTCTTTGTTTTAGGTACTGAAGGCAGGGGCTTTACCTCTGTAGATTCTGTCACCTTGGTTTGGACAGCAATGTCATTCACACGATGAGAAGTCCCGCCACCGCTTACGGTCTCTTCCAGCCGGTGGATGTCTCAGGCAAGTGTGGTAAAGGCTTGATTACGCAAGGTACTTGGAAGTGTTACGTCGCCATCAGTATTTGACAACTTCTGAAGGCATAGAGCCGTGCTGATTTCTTCCATTTGCGTGTAGGAAACACTGTGGCCTAGCCGGTTCAAAACTTGCACAAGCTCAACATTTCCTGTCAGAGACTTGACAGAAAAAGCCAGTGTGATGTGTTTGGGTGTTTTCACTTTTCCTTGGCTTACAGCATATATACTAGGTCATACCCGAATGAGGTTACAAGTCGTTCAACCTTGAGATACATCAGCGTAGTTAAAACCACCTGTCAGCAAGTAGCAAAGGAATTTGACGACTGACGCGGGGATTATGTCTCTACTTTGGTCTTCTTCTGTGATCACCGGTGGCCAGGCTTGAGGACGATCATGCTTTCTTATGTCATCTCTTAGAAACAGGGCGGCCTTAGCAACAACATTTTGTTAAGGTGTGTTTTAAGGGTGCGGAGCTCCTTTTCTAAATCCTGATTTGCCTTGACAAGGTCACACCTAGATGGGTTATCGGGATAGACAAGCAGTCCGGAGTTGCCATCAGAGAGGAAGTGTAATGCATTGCCAAACTCATTCTCCAAACACCGCCTCAGGTGTTTCTTGGTAGCGTCTTTGATGTGCTCAATACCAAGAGACTTCATAGACTCGACTAATCTTGAAGATAGGTCTGTCAGGTCTGTCATCCTCATTACCCTTGGATTGGTGAAGAGATCATTCCGTATAAACTGGAAGAGCTCTTGGTTCGCAGTATATAGAGCAGACTCGTATGAATCTTGCCTCATACTCCCTTCAGTATTGTCATCGTTACCTGCTTCACAGGATTTAGTATTCTTGGTGTATGCTCTGTAACATGATTTATGGTATTGACCTTCTGCTGCTATAAGGTCCCTTAAAGCCAAGATCATCATCCTGAAATCCATTTTGTCTTCTGCAGCCTGCCGTATCTTAACATCAGCCCGAAATTCACTGCATTTCACAAAAGGTTCTCTGGTCCTTTGTCCTGACAGATACTTTGTTTTCTGGCAGATCATACACTCAGGCTCGTAAACCCTTGATGTTGACCCTTGTTTCCTTTTACTGTTGCACGTTTTTTCAACGTCGTCTTCATTGTTGGCGTTCTGGTCGATGTTCTGTTTGGTCATTAATCTGCCAAGGTCTTTCTTCATAGTAGATATGCTACGACATGTTCTGTGGTACTTAACATCTGCGATTTCTCCCGCAGGCAGGTCTTCAGAGAGCTCTACGATCTGTTTGTGATCTCTGATTTTAGCTGCTCTTAGTAGTGTTATCCATGAGTCGATGGTTTGTGGGCTAATTAAATTGGAGCCAGTTTCATCGTTAGGCGAACAGTGTATCGTGCATTCAAGGTGGGGCCGTTTGGCAGGAACACAGTTTGAATCTGCCATTTTAAGAGCCAACACTACTCTCTACATCTCTGTAGCCCCTAGACACTATGTTTTGCCTGTAAATGAAGCAAATAATATGGCCTATTATGAAATGACTTTCAAATTGATTCTTTTGAAATCGTTTTGCAAAGATAAATCTATTAGATATAGAGGCCAGGATCCGTTTCAAATCATTTGTTAACAGCTTACATCATTGTTCAAGGAAATTTCATCGTTTGTGACATGAAATATTTGTGACTGTTATAGTTACGTTGTGAGGCTTTTTTTATCATTTTAGAATACCTTTCAACACCCATACACACATACCAGAGAAAACTAAGCTTACCTGACATGAAACACGACCCGCCGACAGGTGTTCACAGGAAGTGATTTGAAACTCTATTGCCGTGTTTAAGTGAAGTCACCCAAACCGCGATAAGGGTAACTCACATTCCTCACATCTGGTCCACGTGCCACATACTCCTGTGAAACCGTGTCCGCTACATTCATTGTTGTTTGATGATAACACGTAAGGTGGTGTGCTATTAATGTCAGAGGTCAACGACCTGCTTGCTTATGCCCCCCTCCCAGCGTATCTCGGCCAAATGCCGACGTAGTCCCGCCAGAGGCAGTGAAGCTCGCCCTAGAACGGACACATTATTTGACCATTACTGCTCTTTAAGTTGCTGCCAGCTGCTGTAAAAGTTGGTATTGCATATAAATAAAGAAATATCACCCCGTAATCCATGACCAGGCGAAGTTACATTGAAATCACATTGCGTTCAGACGCAAATCGCGATGCGGGAAAACCGATTCGAAACCACCTCTAGAAGTGGCTTGGAATCGAGGCGCTTTCAATGTTATTTTGGAGCGTTCAGATGGAGCCACTTGAAACCGGCTTCGGGGTAAACCGCATGTAAAGCGCCTTGGGTGTCTTCACTTAAACACGCCCTAACAGGCGGGATCTAGAATGTGATCTAGAGAACAGATTGTTCTTTTCTGTTGTTCTTTTCAACCGCGTTTCCATCAGGTGTCATAAAAGAGCCTTTTATGATGTGTATCGCTTTGTTCAATGAAGGTGAGTAATAAAGCATAGTGATAAAGAAGAAAATAATGAACAAAGGTTCATTATATCAAGCATGTTTTAAAGGCATATTTCAAATCTATAATGTTCCTAACTATAATGAAAAGGGAAACCATCCAGAAATAAATTCACTTTATTGCATAATTACAAGTCTCACTCTATTGCCATTTATGAAAACAATTAAAAAGTATTATCTCCCGCGTTGCTAGGGAGGAATGTTTTCCTTCGCAACGGTTACCATAGAAACATAATATTTATTTCTAAGGCCCTGTAGATTAATAATTTTCCTTTAATAGAAGTTTTCTTCAAGTTTTGCATATGGTGTGCATTCCATTTTGCTGGGGAGGAAGCCAAGTGCCTCCTTAGCAACGGCCCTAGCAACGGTTCCCCACACAAGGCCTTTGGGAATAGAACTTTTAGATACTCATATCTCCAAATAGGATTGATGGATTTTTATGATTTAAAGCTTAAAATGTAGGGAATGATACTCAAAGTCAGATGAATACATGGAAGCAGGCTTAAATATGTAATCCGGATATATGACAGGTTTTGTAAACATTCTATTTTATTACCAATTTTTACCAAAAAAACGAATTTTAAAGGCTCATAACTTCATGTAGAATAGACATATCGAAACAAAATGAACATTTTTGTAATCCTTGGTTCCTGTTTTATCAGTCCATGAAGTTACATTGAAAAATATCCATATTTGATTATTTACTACTCCCCTTTGCACTATAAGTGCAAAAAGACGTGCAAAAAGATGAGGTCAAAGTTCAAGGTCAGATAGCAAGGTCAAAGCTACCGATGTGCAACGGCTATTATATAAAAAATATTCCACAGACACCCTACTTTTAAAAAACCATGATGAGAATTTGCCACCTCAGGTGGTACCGATATGTGAAATTTGGGGGTCTGGCCCATGGACTAATTTACCAGAAACTGACATTTTCCAAGAGAATGAGTGTAGAGCTAAAATCCAGCCTTTCCCAAAATCAACACCTGATTGTAGAGAAACCCTTAGAAAAGGAGGAATACTTTGAGACCATGGCAGCTATAAAACATATAAATCCCCAGGAACAAACGGACTTCCGGCTGAATTCTATGTCACTTTCTGGAACAGTCTTGGAGATTTCGTCTCTGATGCTCTCAATGAAGAATCTCGTGGAAAAGGATGTATGTCTCCCACTCAAAAAAGAGCAAACCTTAAACTTCAAAATGGAGACAGAAAAGATCTCTTTAATTGGAGACCCATTAGTTTCCTCAATACTGATTACAAGTTGTTATCAGCTGATCTCGCAAGAAAATCTCTATCACACCACCAGGCAAACCTTGCCCAGGCAGTGTTGTCATTGCATTTGTACTTTATATTCTGGGTTAGGTCACTAACGTCTTTTGTACAAATGTACATAAATTCCTTATCTGTTGTCAATATCTTTCAAACCCAAAGGGTCTTAAAGAATCTTGGTCAGCCCTGTGCACATATGTTATCACCACGGTAGTCAGTGATAGAATGAGGCCGGTAGTTTACGTTAGCCGAATCTATTGGGTGCTTATGTAGTACAAGCATGGTCTTTAAATGATATTTCCAATGAGATTGACGTAAGAAGTGACAATCACATGGAAGTAGGTACAAAGCGCGTTTAGATTCGAACTCAGACAACCCTAAACCACAAGACTACCTTGCCAACTTAAACGACCTTACCATTACCAAATAACACCCCATTCTCATCCTGACATTGCCAACAGTCAAAATGAACCAGTCCGTCAGAGAAGAGAACAATCCAGTATATCATCAAGAGGAGCCGACAAGCCCAGCAGCAGGGCAAAATGAAGATAATCTGCACTCTGATCAGAATATGCTGTACACAGAAAGCACAGCAGAGCTAACAAGAATGTCAACATGTGGTCAAAACTCTCCCAGAAGTCAAGGACAAGACGGATTGGAGGCTACGTATGTAGCTGGCAATGAATCTCAACATACAAGCACAAATGAGCATTATTATATGACAGATAATAATGATATCCCCGACACAGCAGTCGCTGATGTATATTCTGCATCTGAACTGATCCGTGCTGAAAACTCGGCGATGTACACTGCCTCAGGGGAAAATGATGAAGAAGGTAACAATATTGGAAATATTGTTGAAGAACCCCTGGGGGGCCAAGTCATGCAAGCAGACAGTGGAGTGACTAAAAATTCCAACACCAACAGAAATTCTAACAAATCTCAGGCCAACACCACAGAAGATGGAGGTAATGCCAAGACTAGGCATGATAACCTGTCTGACGAGAAGGACATCGAACCTTGCACTTTTGAAAACATTGACGAAGAACCCAAAGTCATGCAAGCAGACAGTACAGTGTCTGACGATGGTGAAATTGAACCTTACGCTGTTACAAACATGTACGATAACGAGACCTATCTTGACACAACAACAACCATCCGACAACCGGCGTCAGACGACTGCAGCCATGGCACCACTGAACACGTACACAAGCTTCACAACCCTCCCAATGCAAATGAACTTCAGCCAAACCCAATGTATGTACCGAATCTCCAACGGGCCAGTAAACTTCTAGGTAAGATTACGGACATAAACTTGTGTTTCATGACAGACAAATACTTGTGTTTCATTAAACTAGGTCTAGCTTATTGTTTATAATTATGTTTACAGAAGGAAAACATATTTTTTTGCTTAGTTTCTTCCTCTACTTTCCAAACACTGACCTCTGCCAATGATCTGATTTGTTGACGTCTGTCACCATGGTAACTGGTGTTGGGTTACATAATGTTGCAATTTTATAGTAGGAGGGATTCAGACTCCTGTCGCCATATATGTGAATGTGTTTGAGTCAGAATTTACAGAGCAGACCATATGCGAAGGTAAACATTATGCATTTGCTTTGCAAATGTTAGTTTTCTAGTTATTGGTTATGATCTGTAACAATCTATGGCTTGAAATACCCTTTTCTGCATACCTGCACTGGTACAGGTGACATTGGGGTTTACCTGCACCAGAATATTGAAAGTATGGATCATACTAAAAATAGATGCACAGCTCTATTTTTCCCTGCACTAATATAATAATCATCCAGCCCTGTTTTGATAATTATTTAGCCTGTGCAATACATATCTGTTCTTTTTTTTTTCTAAAGAAAACTATTAAAGAATTTAAAAGGCTGTTTTGCAGTGGCTCGACGTTGCATTCTCGCTGCTTTGGTGGTTGGGCTGCTGCTGGTGGGACCAATCATAGGACTGTATCACCTTGCCCAAAGCATGCAAAAGGTAAGGTGAACATCTTTGAGGGCTCACCTCAATTCGTGGGCTCAATTTCACAACTTAGGTCACAATTCCCAACAAAAGTACCATGTGATTTTAAAAGAAAACAAAACACAAATTTAAAAATAATTAATGAACAAAATTTGTGTTTGTGTTTATACCTCAAGAACTGTTGGTTGCATGCATGCTTTTAACTTTAAACTATCTTTCATTTTATCTGATCTTGCCTCAAACACAACAACAGTTACTGTTCTTCAGAGCTTATATCTGAAATTCTGTACCCATTATATGGATTAGAAATTAAAGAAGTGCGGTTTCGTTTTCTTCTCCAAACGAAACAGACCATATATCTGCCAGCATGGTAACTGATGCTGTAGCAGAAAACCTGTTGGATTACATCATGTGTATTTGTAGCATGTGCATGACAGGACAGAGTTGGGGCTGGTCCCCATATATGAAACTTAACAGTAGCTTGCTGGGCTAGACCAACAACATATATTTGCCAATATTTTGGATTTGCTTTGCAAATGATGCTGTTCTATTTTTATATTTTTCTTGTGTTCTGTTTTTTTTCTCTAGGATAGTCCTATGCAAGAA
>NW_017803402.1:267130-303680 GCF_001625305.1 Branchiostoma belcheri | reverse complement strand
ATGTGGGCTAATGGTAGAAGATGCTATCGTTGATTCAGACACCACCTGCAAAAGGGCAAATATGCATCTGTCTTGTGGAGCAAATGAGTTGATTGTTATCGATGATGCCTTCTATGGTTGGAAGGAAAAAGGTCCACACTGTGAATGCAAGCTCAGCTCTTGTAAGAGGTGTGACAGGTAGGAGACAGTAATTTCAGATTCAGTTTGACCTGGCTAGTGCACTAACCTTCATATGCAGGTGGTATTTGAAACCCTGTATTAAACTCGTGTCATAAACCACAATATACAATTTGCACTGTTGTAGTGGAAATGTCTTTTACGATATACTTTGCAATGATTGTTTAAGACCTGGACGTTTAGAATCCTTTAACCTTATTTGGACTGGGCTTTGGGGGAAGGGGGGCTCATCTAATATGTCGTATAGCCACCAAATTTTAGAGGATGATGTACAGATAACCATAACAATAATTTTGATGCCATTAGGCCACAGCAAGTAATTTTATGGATGACATCAACGCTCATAGATTTTCGTCTGATTTCGAAAAAAAAATTGTTGCCCTCTGACAGCGGTCAGTTTGCCGAAAATTGGCAAAGGTGTCTGTTGCCACGCCAGAACGTGGATAGCAGATAAATATGAAGGGACAAGACAACGCTCTGATTTGTCTTTTACTACTACTAAATTGATTTAGTGAAGTATTTCATTCCTTTTAGATGAGACTGTGTACATGAACTATATGTATGTAGTATGGATGTTGTAATAGTTGGAAATAAACATAGCGCAATATATGCATTATTTCATGTTCAACATGGTTTATGATGTCAAAATTTGAGAATTTAGGAATCCTGCTTTTTTTGGTCCTGCCTTGTCTGTTTTCGCCCTATCACATTAGTTTTTGTTGCGGAGAATGTCATCCATAAAATTTACTTACTGTGGCCTTATGACGTGATTTCGTAGGCAAAAACCGTCTAAATAGGTTATCCTTGGAAACTTTATCCTCGAATGCTATACAACACAGGTTTGGCAAAAAGTGTTTATGATAGAATATTTAGGACCATTAGAGCTAACGTTGCCCATAGATTGAATTCAAATGACATTCTACTTTGTTATTTCTAGAGCTTCAAACATAGCCGTATATGTCAATTTCTGTACATGTCCAAAATATGGCCTACTTTGAGGGACAAGTGCACACCAACGACACAAGACCCCAACCTCCACAAGTATTCATTTAATAGACAAGACATAGTGTTAACGTTGGGCAAAAGACTCTATCAGATTGCTTTTTTTTCTTTTGTAGATATTGTATCCTGAACATGGCTGAAAATCATATTTTCCCTCAAATTCAAAATATGACCTACTTCTAAGGACAACCACGTGACAACCAAAGAAGTGCCCAAAGTTTGCAACCATGCATTTATAGCACATATGTTTATGTATCTATGATTCAAATTTGAATAAAAAAAATCACCATCTTTGGACTTAAAGCACTTCGAAGTTGGGCAGAAATAACGCTTTTTCATAAGCCTCAAACACTGTATTGTGTTAGGGTTGCCCAGGTCCTTTAAACGAACTTCTTGAGAATTTCAAAGCTATTCTAGAATAGCGGATTACTCGGTCTTTTAGGCCAATACTTTGCTTTTCCATAATATTAAAGCACTTGCTCGTAATCGTGCCTTAAACTATGTCACATTTCATGTTTTTCACATCTCTAAATCAGGGAAAATGGCCCCGAAACTTTTTGGCCCGTTACCATGGCAACGATCGGTGTTGACCGGAAAGAAAGCTATTTTGAGGGGTTGTGGGCCGAGTAATATCACTGTGCAAAGTTTGAGCCAAATCGATTTTTTGACCCCTGCCACCACTGTTTGATCCTTACAGACATTCGCTCTTAAAGAGTTTACTAGAAACTATCCTGTGGCTCCAGAACACGCTGCTAGGCCTAGGGGGACAAAAACACTTGTTTCTGACAGGAGAAGCTATCTGTCACCAAGAAGTCAAGACCGTAGCATGTTCAGGACAAAAGATACAAAAACCGCAAGTTCTGCTGCAGTACCAAGGAGGCCCATATTTGACCTTGACCTTTGTCTTCCTAAGACTTACCAACATACCAAATATCATCACAAAGGCGTCATGAAGTTATGCTGGCTACAAATATGCGGAAACACACACACACACACACACACACACACACACACACAGGCCGAAAAAAATACGTACATTTTTATGTAGGTAAAAATTAGCTTGACTTGATTACAATACCTCACAGTTTTAATGAGCATTAACTTCTTGTATTTTGTAACAGGTCATACTCTCATACACTGTCTGGTGTAAGGCACCTCTGCCAGGGATTACAGCAGTGTGATAGGCGAGTAAGCTATTTTGACCCATGCCGCGGCATAAAGAAATACCTTGTGGCAACGTACCACTGTGAAGGTAGGCACAAGTGTCTATTTCACTTCTTATGGTAGCATTGTGTCTGAAATACAGAATCTGACCTTGGATTTTAGGGACAGTCACCACTTTCTTGATGGTACTTTTTTTTAAATCTTAAGTATGAATTGCAATGGAATGACAGTCAGAGACCACTTTATGGCCAAGTTGCTTTTAAGGTAAATGAATTTAAAAACAAGTACCCTGGAACACATTACAAACAAAATATTATATTTCAATATCAACTCAAGACGTCTAAGAGCCGCCGCTTGTTTTTCCCATGTGTCAGGCTAGCCGGCTTAAATTCATATAGGGAGAATTTTGGGGGTTTTCAGAATATTAAAGTTACCCTTGAGAATTCAGAATAAAAGGATCTGCAGAACTATAGAGTAATTGCATGATTCCGCTCTTGATGTTGATTTTGCCTTGAATATCAGGTACAGGTACAGTGGTTAACCCTAAACAGTACACCTGGGGTCCGCGCGGACCCCAGCACTATATATTCTGCAATATCTTTTTTGTTCCTAAAGATTTTTTTCTGAAATTTTAGGTAATTGTCACCCACAAAGTTGTCTCTCAATACAGTGCAGAAAACTCCGTTTCTACCATTTATAGAAAAAATATATCTGATTTTCTTTTGGAGTCCGCGCGGACCCCAGCCGGCTTTCGATCATAATGGATACACTGGCGTTCTTATACATTACCTTATTTCCGTTTTTATATGTTTTTATGCACTCATCGTATGTCTACCAAGTTTTCAGAGAATGACAAATAACTTTGGTGTGATTATGACGTCATATTACGTCAGAGCTAATAATATAGTCCGCCATATTGGATTTTGACCAATGACGTCATCAAATTAGCATATTCTATGCATATTAAATGATTTAACTTATATTTAATTATGTAAGATGTTATTAATGTTGGAAAAGAAGTGTAATTTAATATAAAACTCAGAAAATTTTTTTGTTTAAACCAAAATTACTTCTATTTTTAAAAAAAATGCCTGCTAGAAACCCGTTGCCATGGCAACACAAAAAAACATCAACTTACTAGTATTAAACAAAAATGAACTTTTTTCCAGAGACATTTTAAGAAAGGTCTCCAAATTTGATACTTCTAGCGCAAGCCGTTTAGCCGCTATCTGAGATCAAAGTTGGGCCTCAAAAGCCCCTTCAGTCTGAAATGGGTTTAAAAATCGGGTATTTCTTCTTGTCTTCTTTTCTTCACCAAAAAAATTGAAAAAGTTCAAAATGTATGATTTTTGTATGTAATGTGGACACAGAGGTTCCCACATCAGTTTGCAAAACAATTGAGCTGGTAGCATGTTGATAATTTCAAAAAATTAGCAAAAAACTGTCCTGGGGTCCGCGCGGACCCCAGGTGTACAGATTAATCAGTCCGGGATGGTGTTCTGTTGAGGGTTAAGGTACAGGACATGGACCTATACAAGTTCCGCCAATGTCTAGTGTCAGTTTTGGTAACTTTAGTTTTACTGTCTTTTTCAGTGCATGGTAAATTGTTAGTTAGACTTATAGTTAGAAAACACATGACTGGGATTAAAACACTTGCCTGTTTAAAAAGATTCCCTTTAGTCAGTAACTTACCAACCTGATTACACTATTAAAGGATGACCATATCTATTCATCTAATACTACACTAAGTGCTTTATTTTGTTTTACCAGCGAAAAAGAAAGAGAGCATTACCGGAATTTTCGTGCCGGGGGGGCGCCACGGCTCTGCCTACGGCCCAACTCAGAATGTGCAAGGACTCGTCGTGTCCTCGACTAACGAGATATTTGCGGCTGACGTTCGCTACAGAATCCATGTCTTTAACATGAAGGGAGTTTTCCTTCGCAACTTCTCCACAGGAAACATGGAACCACGTGCCATATCTATAGGCAGAAACGACACCCTGTGGGTGGTTTTGTACGGTCCCAGACCATGTAATAAAAATGGTCAGAAATGTAGAAAACATGCCATCCACCAGTTCACCAAAGATGGCCATGCCCCGATTACTAAATGCTTATGCATTGGCAGTCCAATCACGGCGATTGCCTGGCACAAGATTTCTGACAGATTCATAATGACAACGCCATACGATAGAAAGTCCGTGTGGTTACGTCCTACTAAAACACTGACACAGTCGACACCAACATGTAAAATGAAAATGTTCGGGTCTAAGGGAATGTTTCCAAAGTATGTCACTGTGGACAGGAAAGGGGACATCTACATCACAGACTGGCAAGGCAGTCGTATTTTAAAGTATGACAAGAATGGAGTCTACCTTTACAGTTTCGGCAGTCCAGGTAGTGGAGCAGGGAATCTTTATAATCCCTGCGGAATCTGTGTGGACAGTTTGGGGCGTGTGATCGTGGCTGATACTGGGAACAGCCGGGTGGAGATGTTCACAACTGAAGGAGATCACATCCGCACCGTGGCTTACATCCATAGGCCCGCACTTGTAGCTACAGGTGGGGAGGGGCAGCTTGTTGTGTTAAATCAGCATGACTTCATAACCATCTTGCCTGAATATTAGGGCCACATACACTGTGCTTCTCAAACATGCTCTTGACACATTTGGCAGGAGGACAAAATTAAAGGAAAAGGACTGAGAGCATTGGACTCGGAACCAATAGGTCGCGGGTTCAACACTCACCGTGGTCGACGGTCAGACGTTGTGCCCTTGGGAAAGACACTTTACACTTCCTGTACGGTGGAGTGACTCTGCCTCTTAGACTAATCCGTCAAATGTATACCAAAAACACATTACGGATTTGCCAATTAGCACATTTGCCAACAGGAGCTATAAAAAGGCTGAGAAGTTAACTTGATTCAGACTACATTCAACACAAGGGACAGGGGACGGACTTGCTTCTTATTGTACCACTAGAACTTACTATTTGGTACAAAAATCTTCATCAGTTGTTTGATTACAGGGCTCGAAATACTGGGGGCATGTGAACCCAAATTTGGAGCTGTGCACCCAATTTTTTTTCTGTGGGTGCACCAGTGCACCCAAATATTTTCGTAGGTTTACACTTGATGTTAAATGTATTGTAGTATACAACATATTCTTAACACCTAAGTGTTAGAAAAATAACAAAATCATTGTTATAACACTTAAGAAAAATAAAATTGTGCACCCAATTGTTTAGGTTAGGTGCACCAGTACACCTATCCTCAAAAATGAATTTTGAGCCCTGGATTACCTTAATAATTCTTAAGTGGCTGTGTCGCTGCTATTCCTCTATGATACCAGAAAAATACACCCGACTTGAAAGTTACCATGGCTAATGATTGTTATGGGTTTAGGCAGCAGGAAAGGTGTTTAACAAAGTCGAATTTTTCAATTACTGTATGTTGACTGTAAATTAGCTGAAATTGACATTTAGCAATTGATTGGTTGATAATGTTTTTAGTCACCATGGCTGATGATTGTTATGGGTTTAGGCAGCAGGAAAGGTGTTTAGCAAAGTAGAAAATTTTTAATTACTGTATGTTGACTGTAAATTAGCTGAAATTGACATTTAGCAATTGATTGGTTGATGATGTTTTTTAGTCACCATGGCTAATGATTGTTATAACTTAATATGCAGAATTAGTTTAAAAAAATTCATCAATGAATGGCAAAATGTAGTGAATCATCCGATAGAGTAGAATTATCTAATATCAATGATTTGATGTTACTGTGTTGTAGAATCGAGTAACAGCACTGAAACGTCCACGATCTTTCTCTTTCAAGTTCATAGAACCTTCTACCAAGGATGACAACAACTGAGTCACTGTACGTACATAGATTAAAACAGGATGCAGTAAAGAACTGTTCAATAGTCCTTTACCATACAAGTAATATGAAATGTAAAATCAGTATACACTGTGCAATGGCATCAACAGGAGTATTACTATATATATATGTATAGTGCAAGAAGAATGTGTTGCTTAACTGAATGTGTCGCTGAACTTTCAATATTCCCTTTGTAATATTCCGTTAGTACTATTCTGTTTGTAAATATTCCGTTTGTAATATTCCAAAATTCCGTTTGTAATATTACCATTTAATTTTGTTGTATTTACTTACTGTCTTCTCTGCTTCGGCCAGTGGACAAGTAGCGTTTCAGTAAACTAAAACTGGATCTTTCTTCATTCATTTATTCTTTCTTTCTTTCTTCATTTCTCTCTCAAACATTGACTTTTTGTCTTATTGACACACCAGAACTGTACATGTATACATGTCATATATATTATAAATGGTACAATACCATATATAGGGATGGCAGTACGTTATTCGTTTGACTCTAATTATTTACTTCATTTCAAGACAACTGTTTAGCACCTTCCTAATATAAAGGTGGTTTTCAAGATGGCCAAATATGTACAGGAAAATTCATTCAGTGTGGTGGAATAAAAATGGTTGTTGTTGTATATGTTCTTGTAATAGGGTGTTTCTTGACCATCCGAGAGCACCATTACTCTCTTGTACAGGCGTGAGCCATAGTAATCCTGCCCTCTTCTGAGAAGTATTGGCCTGGAGATAGGCGACCTTTGATTTATTCATTTATTTATTCAGAATTGTAACAAGGCAATACAAAGTGTGCACTAGGCAGCAAGCATGCTGATAGCGTGCACACCCAACACATACCTAGACATAAGAGGTAAAAGAAACAACAATAAATAGTTAGAACAAGATATATACACAAATGACATTATCTTATAATTTACATCTGCAATTAAAATCAATTTTTTAACTGTACAGTAATTGTATGTTTAGTGTGGCTCAGCTCGAAGAGGCCCAGAATCTTTTTGATTGGGCAACGAACGTGTTGAGTGCATCTGTGAGTTTTGCAAATGCTTCGGGCTATTTTACAAAAGTTACAATATCAAATCAGTCATAAAAATACAATATAAATACATACAAGTCCATACAAAATTCAAACATTATCTCGATTCATATCTTATCAGTATCAACATCAAAGTTTCATTTCATAAATTATAGTCATTCTAAGTGACTCGACGCAGTCGGTTTCCAAAAGGTACAATTGACGTGGGCGTTCTTAGATCCATTGACAAGTTACTCTAACAATTATTTTCATCTACTTACTTAAAGGCACTCTATGTAGTTTTTTGACAATACAAAAAGTATATTTTTCATTCTTTTCTTTACATAGTACATTGACTTAACCCTTTAGTATTCCAAAATCATACTCCTCAACAAAAAATACAACATCCTTGCTCCTTAGAAGCTTAGAAAACTGTGAATGATCTTCTATACAACCTCTGGCCAAACCGCACATATGGTACATTGTATTGTCCACTGCTAGTGGTTTGACCTACATCCCAGTGGGGTGTCAGTTGATAGCTTACCAGTTTCTGAAATACCTAACCGTTTACCAGATTTTTTATCTCTTTTGAAGGGATAATGACCACAGTTTTTTCATGCCCAACAAAATACTCCAAGTTGATAATTATATTCCACCAGACCTCATGTGAAAGATATGAGTGTTTTTCTAAGGAGGCTATATCTTGTCACATGTGCCCCTGTCAATCAAGCCTGGCAAGCCGGGTCAATTAGCCACCCTAGGGGGCAACCCCTGTATGGTCCTGTATGTTGTTGTTGTTGTTGTTATCCTGAGCAAACCGGTGGCACCGGGTACCCAAGAAGGACTGTTTGAACGGACAAAATATACGTAAGAAATGTGAAATAATGACACAAATGTGTTGAAAAGTGATAGTAACTGTTAATAACACTGAAATTTAGTATAATTAGAATATTCCAAATTTTTGCGCAAAAAACTACATAGAGTGCCTTTAAGATTCTGTTGATCATCATTATGTGGCTATCTTACCTCAGTCACTGAATAGCAAAGTTCTTTTTATCACAACCATTTATTTTTCAAGCCGACGTTTCGATGTCTGTCATCTTCATCAGGGCAATACTGACTGGTTTACTGTGCACTGACACTAGATGTTACTTGGTGCATAGTGCACTAAAGGTGTTACATAGTTCATAGTGCACTTAAGCTAGTTTTTTTCTGCTTACAATACATTCCGGAACGTAGTGTAATTGTGACATACATACTAGGCATTGTTACATCATAGGGAAATATGCGGTTCCAAATGTAAAGTGTTTCTATATATAGTATATGATTTGTTAACTGACAATACTGAGCTATCACAGTCCCAAATGGAAATTATTAAAAGTCCTGTTACATATGTATTGTTAGGAATCATAATAGTTACAAACAATAAGAAAACCAATGTCAGTTATTAAGTCACTGTATAAAGCCTGGCAGTGTACAATCTCAGACTATCTATAACTATTGCCTGGATGACAGAGTCTGTAACCTTTGTCACACTCAAGTACGCATTCGGGTAGAATGAAACTGGACCCAGGCTAAATCACATCTTTAGATGATTCTTTATTGACACAACAAAAAGGTATAACGACTTTTGTATGATCTTATACAACTAAAGGTCTATCAAAGATAAATACAAGTATGGATAACTTCATCCTACGTACAGAATATATGTATGTGGCAAATTACATACAGAATATATATCAGTGATAACAATAAAGGTTTAATTCATTCTTTAATGTATTTTCCTATTTGAGTACTGTATTGGTTATCTCCTCTGAGAATGTAATTGAATTTATCTATAGGATCTAACGTATTGAAATCAGTTGAATAAGCAGAAAGAAAAGTGAACAGTAACAGGCGCTTATCATTGTAGAGTGTACAATCCATGCTATAAAATGTTTAGAGGAGATGGCGAAAGTGTAGCTAACAGAATTTGTTGCGATTCAGGCATGCCAACCAGAATCTTCATCATAGTTGTGTAACAGTTGTTAAATCAACGTCCGACTCGGTGCTTAAAGCTACAAAACGAGTTTTGGCACGAGCCCTGCACCAGATGGCGAGAATGATGGCGCCAATAGCGATGGTACCGGCTACTGCCCCGCTCACAGAGCCGGCAAACACCGGCAGGGTGAACCTGGGGGGAGACACGGGGTTCACCACTTCTGTCGAGAGGACGGCAAAAGTGGAGCCGATGGGACTCGATGCAATACAGCCGTATAACCCAGCATCTGCTGCGATGATATTTTGTATGATTACGTTACTGTTCTCCTCCACAGTCACTATTCCATTTGACTCTGCAGTTGTGTTCAGTCCAGCTGGGGGAATGACTGTGATGGTTGGTGTGGGGATTCCTGTCGCTTCACAGACAACTTGTTCAAGGATGTTTGCCCCCTGTAACAACTTCACGTTGCCACTTCTCTCAAATCTCACAATTTTTGGCTCCAGACAGCCCAAGAAAAGGTTTTCGAGTTTGATATCTTTCAGCTTTAGTCCACTGAGGTTGTCAGGTTGGGAACAAGTGATTCGATTTTCAAATGGAGAAGATTCTGTTATCTTCAACTTAAAGTCCACCATTCTACAGTCACACTGCCAGGGGTTGTTGTCAATGTTTACATCAGAGATGGAAGACAGAATGTCATAGGCCAAAGAGGGAAGAGTCGTCATTTTGTTATTGTCAAGTTTTAGCGTAGAAATAGTTTGAACGTTTGATAATTGTTCAAAGGGAAAGTCAGTGAGGTTGTTGTAAGACAATTTGAGGTCACTCAGTTGGAGTAGATTTGACAGTAAGTTGGATGGAATGGACTGAATGTGGTTGTTGTACAGGTGCAAGATTCCAAGTTGTGATGTTGAACTAAAGGCTCCAGCGTGAATGCTAGTGATATCATTATCATATAGATAAAGATACTTCAAGCCTTTCAAGTCTGTGAACATGTCAGATCTGAGGGTTGCTAACTTGTTTTGACTCAGGGACAAAATTCTTAGTTCTGATGTTGAATTGAAAGTTCCCGTCTGAATATTGGTGATTTCATTATCGTTTACCCAAAGTTCCTGCAAGTTTTCTAGCCCTGAGAACATGCCAGATTTGAGGCTTGTTAACTTGTTACGATGCACGAGCAAACGTATCAGTAGTGGTGTTGGATTGAAAGTTCCAGTCTGAATATCACTGATGTCATTTTTGTAAAAAATCATTTCTTGCACGTTTGCTAACCCCGTAAACATGCTAGCTGTGAGGTTTCTTAGGGAGTTGCTGGAAACCCGTAATTTGGTCAAGTTTGACAATTGATAGAATGCCTGGCTGCCTATTGTAGAAATGCGGTTGTAACCAAGATCTAACGTTATTAAGCTTCTATACCGTGAGAAATCTAACTGACCTACAGTTGTTATTTGATTATGTTGCAGATCCAAGCGTGTGATGTTTGTCGGCAGGTCCCGAGGAACACTGGTGAGGCCATGATTGCTGCAGTCACAGAAAGTTGAACAAGTTGAGTTGCAGGCAGATTCCGCTGTTCCCAACACCAGGAGAAACATCAGCACACCTGGTAGCTTCATCATCCACTGCCTGTCATGGGATAAAGATTTAAGACACAATAGAGATTAACTAATACCCTAATTAACTAACGTGGGGTCGTGTGGCGTAGCGGCAGAGTGTGCGACTCGGAACTAAGAGTCCCGGGTTCGAGTCCTGACATGCCACCGATCTTGTGTCCTTGGGAAAGACACTTTGCACGGCTTTTCTCTCTTAGCTCAGGTGTAAATGAGTATTGTCCTGTCATGTATTTGTCCCCTGTGTTGGTGGCGGCATTAACATAAGTTGAAGAAACTTGAGTGTGTCGTCACCACGTCTGGTGATTACATGTTGGAATGAATTTAAAAAAAAAAAACTAATACCCTTATATGTTTATTAATTGAATCCGATCTACATTAGTTGTACAGACTCTCCATTAGTTTGCACAGCGTTTCCATACATACTAATCTTCCTGGAGTTGTTATATACATATACTACTACAACGTGATGAGGCTTAACTACATACTGCATAACATTACAACATGGCAAGTCATAACTACAAACTACATAAACACACACAACATGCAGGTTGTACCGAGTGGTCAGAGGTCTTATTATAAAATTAAAAATTCATATTTACACTTTGTCGACGTTACGTCTACCACCTAGATTGTAAGGGGTTGGAGGTGTCCGCCATAGTTTTTAGCCATTCCCGGATGTGTTTCTTAAACGATGTAGGTGTGAATAGTCAGATGTGTTGTGGAAGTGTGTTATATGATTTTGGTGCAACGGTACAGAAATGATCGTTTGGCTGAGGCTGTTTTTGGTTTTGGCAGTTCATAGATCTGCATATGCAACATCCTTTGCAGAGAGCAGCTACTTTACAGCTCTCCTCCATGTCAGACTAAAGTCTGCAAAGGTGACCACCTCTTCAAGCTAGCTTCCTGGCCATGGTGACTGCTTTTTCTCGATCCCATTTTTTCCATTGACGCAATTAAAGCGACCTGTTCAAGGTGACCGCCTAGCCAACGTGACCGCCCTGAGTTGGGTCCGCTCTACGCCCGACACCTGACCATGGTAACCACCTAAAGAAAACTCGCGGAGAAACCAGCCAGTTTGCCTCGACTGCTAGACAATGTTTTCTGTTCGACATACTTTGTGCCATAGTGCCACCCTCCCAATATGCATTTACCACAGAACTAACCGCATTTGACATTAGAACATCTTGACTTGGAAACCATTCATGGTGTTGGGCGACCCTCTTCAATGAGACCACCTGTCCAAGGTGACTGTTTTTCTGTTTTCGCCCGGGTGGTCGCTTTGGGCAGTTTTGACTGTATATGAGTTTGTGCGAAATAGGACCAGACGTACCTTGATGTTGCCGTGGTGAAGATTTTTGTCAAGATCAAGACTGGATAACTGCTACCCGGACAACTGCTCTCCTGCAGTTAGACTGTCAGATCTAGAAACAATGATTTAAAGTGTGTCTTCAAGTGAAGATCACTTAAACATGTTGTATGAATACATTATTTTCTATGAACGTTAGATCCTTAAGATAAATTAAACTACATTCTCAGGGGAGATAACCAATACAGTGCTCGAATAGGAAAATACATTAAAGAATGTTTCGATCTTAGAGACCACATGTTAGAGAATAGTTAAACTTTTATTGTTACCGCATACATATACTCTGTACGTAAGATGACCTTATCCACACATGTATTTAGCTTTGTTAGATCTTTAGTTGTAGAAGTCCATACAAAGGTCCATGTACTTTTTTGTTGTGTCCATAAAGAATCCAATCCATTATAATCAAGGACAAGGAAGAGTCCACAAGTCTTAAGAGTTAAGAAACATGAAGTTTGATTATCACTTCTTAAAGGATTTATCCGTCAGGTCTGAAAATAACCAGCAAGCCTTGCAAAAAGACCACTGCGTAATCTTTCACTGGCTGGGAACAAACCTGGATAGTGATAAATATTGATGATTGGCAGCTATCAGACACAACTTAAATTAATTATCCACACAAATCTCGGGGACAACAAATTGAACTGGTGCTAATAAATAGGCTAATAAATAGGTTCCAATTTCAGAGTTATGGTTAGTTCAATGTTGTAATTCTTTTTGAGATCAGTAGCATCAGGGCAGTAACTACAAGTTACATAATGAGCCTCTCATATAATATTTACCTACTAAAAAACTTATAGTACCTTCGAACTTTCCTCTGAAGACAGTAAGGGTATCATGCTCAAGAGTTCGTGTCGGATGTCTTCTCTCCTAACTTTAAGGACCAGGTGAGCTTTAAGAATGTCTACTCTCGGTAGTCGTTCCTCTATTTGACAACTCGTGACAAGAAGGTGGAGCTTGTACTTTGATCCCTATACAACATGGACGATTTGTGAACTTTGAACTGGATGGTTAAATATTGATCAGGGCATGTGATCACTTTTATTTGTAGCTTAGACACTCACAATGCATATCCAGAAATATAGAATATAGAATAAAGATTTAAGACACAAGAGAGTGTAACTAATACTATATATACATACACATACACACGTACAAACACATTCACACAAACACAGAGAGAGGGAGAGAGAGAGAGACCCACATACCCACAATACAAGAACAGAAGTGCACAAATAAACATTAGGAAATAATTACACGCATCAATTTTGGGTCTCGGTTAAGTCATGCATTCGCACACAAAAAGATGCATGTACATAAATACATACATGCATGCATAGTTGCACACCCACACGTGTGTACACACACATACGCAGAACTAACAGTGCTAGTGGCAATCCAAATGCGCAAAAACAAGCAGTGACAATACATTGTACAAATGCCCAATAATATAATGACGAGACGTATCTATAGACACACTTATTATGAAAGCTAAAAGGATTACATATCATACCTCACACGAACCTACCTGAATTATCATTACCTTATGCAGTGTTTCCTGTGCTTATCGCTAAGTGGCGCAGGTGTTCAAAGTTTATTCGCAAAGCATTCTTGACTTGATGCCGTAACAAGAAGACTCCTCGCCATTTGACGAAGTGCCAGAAGGAGTGTGGGCACTTCAGCTACTTGTAGGCTTACTACAAGGGTGGGAAGGTATACCTAGATGGGTTCGTTTGAGATATAAATGGGATTATTTTGGCAACAATTATAATAGGGTGCCTTAGAATAGCGAAATGAGATGAAACAAGAATATTTAACCATAGTAAAAGGTTGAACTTTATTCCAACACACAATTGTACAGGGATCAAATTTTCAGCGACCACTGTCGCCTTCATCAGGATAATTATTGACCAATCACTTCACAACGTGATATCGCGAGAATGACGGTTTACAAACACGTGACCTTATTCACATGAGAATTTACTGATACGTGACGTAAGCAATTGATCAAAAGTGCCAAGGGTCGCTGAAAATTTGATCCCTGTACAATTGTGTGTTGGAATAAAGTTCAACCTTTTACTATGATTACTACCAACACAGATGAACTTTCATGATAATCTGAGAATATTTAACTTCAACGTATAATCTATTAATCTGTAAAATATCTGAGTACAAAAAATAAGTTACTGTACAGTATGTCTTTTTTCGCGTGTGAGGCCCTTTTTACTCTCTTTTAAGCAGATCGCCAGCCTTGCTCGCAACAAGGGGCTTTGGAGGGACATTGCAGTCGCCTGCACCGCAGCCGACCGATGATGATATGATCCTCCTTCAGGAGTATTGTGCTCAGACGGTTTTTCGTGTTCGCAGCTAGAACACAGGGTTCCGTTTGTTTATCGGTATGTAATTTTATACGTCGTCTTCAGGCATTTCCGTGATGATGCATGTGTTTTTATTTTACCGTAGCTGCTTTCGTGTTTAATGTAATATTTCAGATGCACCCCTGCATTAATGAGGAAAATTGGAATGGCCTATGGTTTTGAATGGCGGACCGGGCCGATTTCCTTCAAGCAGACGTAGGGTGGGTCAGTAATTAAAACCTTCGTCTTCGTCTGGGGTACCCTCGAAAACCCATAAGGGGTATAACTGAGGGGGGATGAGCATGTGAACCGATGAACTATGCTACGTACAGAACAGAAAATAATTTGCTAATTTTTACTATTAGATATTCTGATGACTAGTATAAGTTATAGGTAACTTTTAACCATCATTATTTTCTGAAAACGAAATCATTTTGCTTTGACACAGAGACGGAGCACTGAATTATTAAACGTGTTGATGAGCATTTGATTGGAAACTGATTGGAAATGAGTGGTTTTAATTTACCTCATAAACACCACAAAGGTGGGGTAACTAAGAAATGAGAGGTAATTTTCTACTTCATTAGAAGCTAATTTTGTCGATGGAAAATTTCATATCGTACCTGGTGGGAGTTGTAGCTGCGTCATCATTGCAGTGTCGTAACCATGGCAACAACGATTGGCGTCTTCTGTACAAGACTGGGCGGGGTCACGTGGTTAGAGTCCTGCAAGACCACGCCCCGTGATGATGAATGTGTTTTTATTTTTACCGTAGCTGCTTTCGTGGTCAATGTAATATCTGTTTATCTTATGTAGCCTGTATTTGCACAAACTCTCGAGGGTTTATGAGCCCAAGGGGGCGGCCGCCACGAGCCCGATCTTATGTATTTGACCAGGGATTTAGCCAATTTTACGATACGTTGTAACCAGTTGTGAAGTGCTCACACTGTTTACATACAGTATGTCTATACTGTTCCCAAGCTGCAAAATAGAAAACTTCACTCAGAATTGTCGCCTATTACTACTTGTTATATATTGCCCTGTTGGGGTCAACTGGACTGCAGCTGGCTCACTCTTAAACACAGTTGCGTAATACAGCGCAATTTAACACAAACTTTACAATCCATTGTTACCATGTGGCAACGTTATTTTGTGGCAGTTCTATGTTGTACTGTTTTATGGTCAACTTGAAGAATAGCGAATTTAATGGCAAAGTTAAATGTGGATCCAACCTAATAAAGTCAAAGTCAAGAAAAACCTTCAGTATAAACGCCAAATACATGCCACTAGCCAAGATTTAAGAATTTCAGTAGTACTACTTTGTAAACTAGTGTTGTAGATACTGTCTTCTGCGGCCTTGACAATAATACAAATGCCATATAGCGGTTTCATAGAGGTATGACGTACCATCTTAAATTATTCATGTCCCACAGGGAATAGACAGCGAGTGAAGCTATTTACCACACAATTAATGTGCTCTTAGCAACAGAGGAGAGAGAAGATCACCTGTCAGTCGCTTTGAGCTACACTCGCGACTGGTCGCTTTGTGTGTCTGCGGACGAAAACACAAAGTAATACGAAGCTTGGATCCGCGAAGATATTTGGATACGTGAATAGATTCATCGCAAAAATATTTCTCGGTCAGAGGAGTGATATCTACAGACGCTACAGAGGACACAGGTTTGGCTTCAGTTTTGTTTATCAGCTTCGTTAAATTGTATCTAAAGCAAATAGTTACCCATCTATGCGGGTACGGAGGCAACAGGTGCGATGTTCGTAAAACTCTGTAAGGGAACGTTACACACAAGTTTTTGAATTTAGACCCATAACCTTGCCAAATTGAACTCAAGACAAATACCACAAGAGTGCTATCAAGAGGATGATATAATCTTACGTTACTATAGTATTTTCGGCAAGTGCTTGTATCTGTAGCATGTAGTTTGCCCCCTATGCGGCCACGGTAGCAACAGGTGCGATCTTCGTAAAAAGGGAACGCTACGTAGACGTTTCTGAATTTTAATACCATAAATTTGCCAAAAAGAACCAAACACAAATGCTGCATGAGTGCTAAAATTATAATATTATAATCCCAGTTTCTGATAGCATTTCGATAAGTGTTGAAAACGGACAAAATCCAGGCTACATTGCTCTACCTACGAGTTTTCTAAGACATTTGTGCTGTTTTTGTTGTAGATTTGAGAAGAAACGGGCGAAGTTTAAACATGAAGCTATTCACTCGTTTCTTTTCACATCTATCACATAGGATGATTATCGAGGAAAAATCCTCCATCATATTATATATGACTCAACTGACAGTCCCGCGCACAAACCGGGTTTTCGATCACCATTCCTCATCCTAGAGACGATACTTGTACTTTATATTGCTACGGGCGTGCTCATGCGTTCTGATAAAGCACTTCTGAGTTCTTTCTTTGCTCGGCTCTGTCAAGAAAGTTGCATTTCCGGGGCCGAGGTTTGTTTGGATTAGGAGTTTGTAAAAAGGCTGCTGTCTAGTCTATCGTGGTTTGGGCGGGGTCTCTTCGGGGCTGCAGGAGCGTCCACAGCCCGACTTATTAACCAGGCACCCGTAGGGGTTTTGCACGATATAAGTCGAATTCCTGCCGTACAAAACTCGTACAGACGCAAAACTCTCATCGGGCGGACGTGTGTTCTTCTTCGAAATGTGTGGAAAGTAATATTACACATCTGTACTGTTGTCAGAGTTGGAGGGCCGGGCCTTACGTTTGTTGTTTGATTACGCGGTTAATGTTTACATGTAACAGGTATGAATGGAAAACACGATATGGACCGTTAAAGACACGATGAACTGGGCTACAAAACAGAGAATAATTTGCTATTTTTTTTACTATTAGATATTCTGATGACCAGTATAAGTTATAGGTAACTTTTAACCAGAAGTATCATTATTTTCTGGAAACGAAATCATGTTGCTTTGACACAGAGACGGAGCACTGAATTATTAAACGTGTTGATGAGCATTTGGTTGGAAACTGATTGGAAATGAGTGGTTTTAATTTGCCTAATGAACACCACAAAGGTACGGTAACAAAGGAATGAGAGGTAATTTTCTACTTCATTAGAAGCCAATTTTGCCGATGGAAAATTTCATATCGTACCTGGTGGGAGTTGTAGCTGCGTCAATGCAGTGTCGTAACCATGGCAACAACGATTGGCGTCTTCTGTACAAGACTGGGCGGGGTCACGTGGTCAGAGTCCTGCAAGACCACGCCCCGTGATGATATATGTGTTTTTATTTTTACCGTAGCTGCTTTCCTGGTCAATATAGTATTTGTTGATCTTATGTAGCCTGTATTTGTACAAACTCTCGAGGGTTTATAAGCCCAAGAGATCTTATGTATTTCATTCGGGATTTAGCCATTTTTACGATACGTTGTTACCAGTTGTGAAGTTCTCACACACTGTTTACATATACCATACTGTTCCCAATCAACAAAATATAAAACTTCACGCAGCATTGTCGCCTATGACTACTTGTTATATATTGCCCTGTTGGGGTCATCTGAACTGCAGCTGGCTCACTCTAAAACGCAGTTGTGTAATGCAGCGCAATTTAACACAAACTTTACAATCCATTGTCACCATGTGTCAATGTTATATTGTGGCAGTTGTATGTCGTACTGTTTTATGGACCACTGGAAGAATAGCGAACCTAATGGCAAAGCAACGTGGATCTACCTAATAAAAGTCAAAATCAATACAAATCATGCAGTATAAACGCCAAATACATCTATACCACACAATACATTTACGTACTAGCCAGGCTTCAAGAATTTCAGTAGTACTACTTTGTAAACAGCGTTGTAGATACTGTGTTATGCGGCCTTGACAATAATACAAATGCCATGTAGCGGCTTCGTAGAGGTATGCACGACGCAGTGTCTTCCATTATTCATGTCCCACAGGGAGTAGACACCGAGTGAAGCTAATTAGCATATAATTATTGTGCTCTTAGCAACAGACGAGCACCTGTCAGTCGCTTTGAGCTATACTCGCGACTGGTCGCTTTGTGTGTCTGCGGACGAAAACACAAAGTAATACGAAGCTTGGATTCGTGAAAATATTTGGATACGTGAATAGATTCATCGCAAAAATATTTCTCCGTCAGAGGAGTGATATCTGCAGACGCTACCTAGGACACAGGTTTGGCTTCAGTTTTGTTTATCAGCTTCGTTAAGTTGTATCTGAAGCAAATAGTTGCCTCCCTATGCGGGTACGGCGGCAACAGGTGCGATCTTCGTAAAAACTCTGTAAGAGACCGTTACACACACGTTTCTGAATTTAGACCCATGCCAAATTGAACTCAAGACAAATGCCACAAAAGAGCTATAAAGAAGACAATATAATCCCACGTTACTATAGTATTTTCGGCAAGTGCTTGTATCTATAGCAGATAGTTTGTCCCCTATGCAGGCACGGTAGCAACAGGTGCGACCTTCGTAAAAAGGGGACTCTACGTATTCTAAATTTTTGACCTATAAATTTGCAAAAAAAAAAACACAAATGCTGCATGAGTGCTAAAATTATAACACTGTAATCCCACTTTCCGGTTGCATTTTCGATAAGTGTTGTAAACGGACACATTTCTCTACCTACGAGCTTTCTAAGAAGATCGGGCCGTTTTTGTTTGTTTTAAGAAACGGGCGCAGTTTGAACATAAAGCTATTCACTCGATTCTTTTCAAAGCTATAACATAGGATGATTATCGCGGAGAAATCCTGCATCATACCATGTATGTGACCCACAGGGACTCAGGTGCACAGTCCCGCACACAAACCGGGGTTTCGGTCACCATTCCTCATCCTGGAGACGATACTTTTACTATTGCCACAGACGTGCTCATGCGTTCTGATAAAGCTACTCTCAGTTCTATCTTTGCTTGGCTCTGTCAAGAACGTTACATTAATTTTCGGGGCCCTTAGTTTCGAGTTGGAGGTTTGTAGAAAGCCTGGTGTCTATTCTATCATGGTTTGGGCGGGTCTCTTCGGGGCTGCAGGAGCGTCCACCGCCCGACTTATTAACCAGGCACCGGTAGGGGTTACGCACGATATGAGTCGAATTCCTGCCGTACAAAAAACTCGTACAGACGCAAAACTCTCATCGGGCGACCGTGTGTCGTTCTTCGAAATGTGTTGAAAGTAATATTGTAATATTACACATGTGTACTGTTGTCAGAGTTGGAGGGCCGGGCCTTACGTTTGTTGTTTTATTACGCGGTTAATGTTTACATGTAACAGGTATGGATTGAAAAAACGATATGCACCATTAAAGACACGATGAACTGTGCTACAAAACAGAGAATAATTTGTTATTTTTTTACTATCAGATATTCTGATGGCCAGCACCACTTTTGGGTTACTTTTAACCAGAAGTATCATTATTTTCTGGGTACGAACTCATGTTGCTTTGACACAGAGACGGAGCACTGAATTATTAAACGTGTTGATGTGCATTTGATTGGAAACTCATTGGAAATGGGTGGTTTTAATTTACCTAATGAACACCACAAAGGTGCGGTAACAAAGGAATGAGAGGTAATTTTCTACTTCATTAGAAGCCAATTTTGTCGATGGAAAATTTCATGTCGTACCTGGTGGGGGTAGTAGCTGCGTCAATGCAGTGTCGTAACCATGGCAACGACGATTGGTGTCTTCTGTACAAGACTGGGCGGGGTCAGGTGGTTAAAGTCCTGTAAGACCACGCCCCGTCCAAACTTTGCGTGCGACTGGGAAAAATGTACACATGTGCACTCACTTGCAATATTGTGATAATCGCTAGATGGCTGATTGAAGCGTTAGTGATTATGACCATCCATATCTATGAAGCAACGACACTAAGTCACAATCATACACAAACAAACACACACACACACACGAATGCACACACACACGCACACACACACACACACACACACGTACACACACAAACACACACACATACACACACATTCACACAAACACTCATGCACACAAACGCACACATACATTCACACAAACACACACGGCAAGTTCTTTGCCGGGCAAGCATTGTTAATTTCCCAACAGAAAACGAAAGGACAATTAAATATAATAATCATATGATATAAACTACGGTAATGAACCAACTGAAATGAACTGAATGAACCTAACAATGTTCCTGGCACCGGAGCAGAGGTAATATGGCGTGACACTGTCACATCTCTGTTGATGTGGAATGATGAATGTATGTTTTGTTCCTTGTTTCTAATGACAAAACGTGTAATTTCACTCCATTGTAGGATATCAACAGCCATGTTGTCTACGTTCGTGGCACTAGTGACTGTCCTGGCGTTTCAGATACATCCCACTCAAGCCGGTAAGAACCTGAAAGTCTCCTTACATTATCGGGAACTGCCTATAGCAATGTTAGTTTTTCTGTCTTAGTCATTTCAGTAATCATATTACTAGATGAGAACCGAACTTGTCTTCGGGATCATATGTCGTGATCTTTAAAGAAAATTACAGGAAAGTTTGACCTCAGTGTCAATAATATTTATTGTGCGATGCTCAGCTCAACGATTTCAGTTGCTGAATATTTTTATTACCTCCATGAAAAATGTAGGTATTGCTTTTGGCGCGCCTGTGTCTGTCTGTGTGTTTGTATATGTGTGTGTGTGTGTCTGTCTGTCTGAGTGTGCATGTGTGTGTGTGTTTGTGTTTCCGCACATTTGTAGTAAGCATAACTTCAGAACCCATTTATGGATTGTGATCATATTTGGTATGCTGGTAGGTCTTACGAAGATGAAGGTCAGGGTCAAATATCGGCCTCCTGGTCGATGACCTTTGTACTGCAGGAGAACTTCCGGTTTTTGTATCTTTTGTCCTGAACATGCTATGGTCTTGAATTTTTAGTGACAGATAGCTTTTCCTGCCAGGAACAAGTTGTGTGGGTTTGGTCCCTAGCAGCTTGTTCTGGAACTGCAGGGGACTTTCTGGCGAAATCTTTAAAAGCCAATAAGTCCAGACAGGAACAACATATTTTCATCATTTTTGGTGTGTAGGTAGCTGAGAATTGTACATAATTAATTGTTATGAAAGAAAGGACACATCTTATGACAATTGTGATCAGTCCTCTAGCACAGAATGGGACAAGTAAAAATAATATTTGTCCAGAACTGTGCCCGGTCAGGCACGGTTCTGGATAGTCCTCCGCGTGTCCCAGAACGTAGATTTGCAAATCTATATCCTGCAGCATGGGACAAGGCATACGCGTGTACCGAAACATTATTTATCTAGAAGTTTATTTGCTCTAGTCTGTCACGGATACGCGTCAGGACTATCCAGACCCGTGCGTGGGCTTGGTGGATAAGCACAGTGTTGTTTCCGATTCCAGGGCTGTGCTTGGGTTAATCTACTAGTACGTTCTTTGGTATACTACGCGATGTGTTGTATCAAGAACCGTCTCAGATGGGCCAAGCCTTAGAAGCCGACAGAACCTTTTTCATTTTGTTGCAGAATGATACAAGAAACGCTGATTTTGACAATACATATAAGTCTAAATCATCTTAGACCAGCGTGAAATGTAAAAATGTACTTTACAGAGCAGGAAATACACCGACCCTTCTTATTTTTGTCCCGACGAAAAACAAATATGGCGGTTTAAAACAGTTAAACGACAACACGAGAGGGCTTCCTCCCTCAAAACACTAAGCTCCGCCCCCAAAGCACGGAATGGGACACGGCCCTTGTGTGTCCAGAACTGTGCCAGGTCAGGCACGGTTCGAGACAGTCCCCGCGTGTCCCAGAACGTAGATTTGCCCCAGGCACAGTTTGGGACACGCGCCGTGTGTCCCAAACCATGCCCAAGCACAGTTTGAGACAATGCACGGTTTGGGACACAACACCCATTCAGGCATAGACAGGCACAGTTCTGGATACAATAGGTCTCTCGGAAATCTGTCCTAACATTAATAAGAATTCACACGTATTTAATTATGTCAATGTTCCACGAACGTTCACTGCACATTTGCCATTTAAACTTTTTGGCGACGCCTTAGGGGCGGAGCCCTTAGTATAGTACTGCGATTGAATTGCCAGGAATTCTAAATATTCCACGCACGCATTCCCTAGGGAATTCATTTTTGGCAACACCTTGCGGGTGAGGTCTTCCCTCTCAGCTGCTTAGCTGTTTTTCAATGACTTTGGAGCTTTTCCGACAGCTTGGACAGGAACATTGTTTGGAATTGAACAAGGTCAGCATTTGAAGTCAGATGTTTCAAAGGAGATGTCGTGATTGTCTGAATATAAACCAATATGTTACCGCGTTTAGTTGTTGTATTTTTCTAGTAGTTTTCCTTCTCTTTATGAAAAGTATGTGTTTGTACATAAGGGCATGTTGATTTGATTATATGGATGACATCCGCGTGCGCATGAATTTTCGGCCGTTTCCAAAATAAAGTTTTCAACCATACTGTAAATCGTGCAAAACAGTTGCTAAATGAGCAAAAATTTACCATAAGTTGCAAGGAAAACATTTAGAAACGATACCAATATCGTAGCTATAGAATGCCAAAATCAAAGGAAAAATGTAAAGAAATGAATTCGAAGAGTAGATTATTCGCCATAACATATTCTGTGCCATTTGTTCAACCTTCATGACCACGTAGATTTCATAGTGAAAGCAACTTTTCTTTTTTGCAAAACTTTTTTTTATTCGCACGCGCGCATCAGTTTTTGGGTTCCCAGAGGATGTCATCCATATAATCAAATCAACAGATGAATTCAAGTTCTTTTCAATGCAACTTTGTGAGGATAAAGGAAAGACGTAGAGACAAGGCTTTCCGCACACTGGGCACGGGAGACTTTTAAGACGAACTGGCTATGACTATATGATACTGGATACGTTAACCCTTTCAGTCTTAACTGAGTTATATTTTCCTTCTTGAACTGACGTCCCTTGTCGTAGAAATTCTGTGTCTTTATGTATTACCGCATAACAGTGGTACATCACTTCAGCACACATATTTGTAACCGGACCAATAACAGGGACTACAATAACAGAGAACTGTATAAGTAATTACAAGGGAACTGTTCGGAGTTTCATCAGGTCTTGCACTATCAGTTAGTTAGTTACAAGTTAGTTAGAGAGTGCAATCGTACCGCAGCTCCCATATACACCAATTGTTCAGCATATTCATGGTTTTTAAAATGTGTACATTCTCCTCGATTCGATTTGAACCGTCATTGGCGAGGTTTTCTAAATACATATAAAATAGGTCATTACAATATATACACTTCTTCTTCTTCTAACGTCAAAGGAGTAATGACTCCGGCAACCACCTAGGTCCTCCTCCCTCGAGCATGTCCAATAATGTCTTCAGACCGTTCATTGTTATGATTCCTATCTTAAGCTGTGTCATAAGTCTTCTGCTATCCCCACGAAGGTACACTCGTCCTCCCTCTCCTCTCTTGATTCCCTTCTCTTCAAGTCTCATCATTGACCAAGTAGTTGGACCGTTGTGCCTTGACAGACAGTTCTTCTGGATTATATCCACAACATCGGGCACAGTCAACTTGATGTCACCAAAGGGTACAGCAATTCCGGCCAGTTTGTCTGCCACCTCGTTGTAATAAATACCCGCATGACCAGGGACATAGACGATGTTAAGAACGCCTTTTATAGCCATCAGAAGTCGAAGCCACTCCTTTTTAATTCTGGCACTCTGGAGTTTTCTCACTAAGCTGTATGAGTCTGTTAAAATGATGGATACACTAAGATACTGTAAAACACAGGCAATGTATCATCGTAGTACAGACGTATGTAAGTCATCCCAGTAATCTCTAACTGGTGTAAGGTTTACTGTGGCTAGCAATGCATTACATAGCCTGCACGTGATGGCTCTGCTACTGATCTGGTTCCCTCCCATGTTGCCTTCTTTCTGTCGACGATGCTACTACTTAATACTCATATGATATCAACATCAACAATATCGAAACAAAATTTTACACAAAGGAGACTGGAGTCAGTTGTCATGATCAGCTCTGTGACCGGGAGGCTTGAGTCAGCTGTGACCATGGCTTCTGGCATATGTGATTGTCCCGGCTATAGCACGCCAACTGCCGGCTAGAGCTTGCGCACTAGCTAAGGCACATGGTACTGCAACTGTATGGAGAGAAAAAAGTCTGTCATTGGTCTGATAAGGTGTGAGGCTGGTTGCTAGTGTCAGGACAAAACAATAGACAGGACTTGACACATTGAAGGTATCTATACATGAAATATACTCCTACCATTATTGTATATGATACCTGACAAAACTCAAGATTAAATGGCTACCCTCTATCCACGGCAAGTTAGTCAACAGTAATATGCCTCACACCGCGCCTCATAAAGATCTCGGCCAAAACATACCGTGGTGCGAACGTCACAGCAAATAGTAGCGGTTTGAAATGAGTCTTCAAAACAAGGTGTACATTTCCTAAACAAGTCATCGAAACGTAGAAAACAATTGAAGACAAGGCTGATATAGAATGTGCGTCAAAAGTACACTTGACATGACAGCTGTTAACAGCATAAGTAGCAGTCCTTCCGCGCTTCATAAATTAACTTAGCTAAAACTGGCCGACGTTACCAAACATCCACACCCTGTAGAATTATCGATAAAAGTACGTATGAACTCACCTTTTTATGTCTGTATCCCTGGTTTAGAGAAGGCAAAGGGGCTACGTATCTCCACGCCCGCCGGCCTGGGCAACTGTAGGGAAACAGCGGTGATTAGCCTCGTGTCATTATCGCAGGAACCGAAAAGGAGGAAGAAACGCTTATAACCTTACTTCTTTACCTGTGAATATGTTAAGAAGTGGCTTCCTTATTTTGGCAAGAAGGTAGCTTCGTTTCCTATTTGAAGATTTCGCTTCTCATTGAGCCTTAGGACTCGGCTACTAAAATCTGAAGTTTGTTTAGTATAAACTATTTTTTGGCCCTGCCCAGCAACAAGCTTGACACCTAATTCGACCAATGGCAGCCCCGCTTCTCCCAGACATCCAGATACCACGTGTTTCAGAATCTCACACGCCACATGCCTTGCATTGGCCGTGAAAATAGTTCTATGTCGCCATGTGGGCCATAAGGAAATTTATGCCGGACACGAAAGCCGATCCTCGCCCGCTAGGTTTACGTTGACCAGTGCACGGGGAATTCCCCGTTTGTAACGAACGGGGTTTCCTTGTTTGTATCGCACGGGCCACGCTCAAACTTTTTCCGGAATTGACCAATCAGAGCATCCATGTGCTCTCTCCTCGCGTCCTTTTCCACAAGCAGGACGGTTTCAGTTTATCGAGGGCATGGGCAATAAGACAAGTTTGGCTTATCTGTCTAGAATGCCCCCACACACATTGCAATGGACATCAAAGACAGATTATTGTGGGAAACACTAAAGTAGTCCAGCGCTACATTTGCTTCAAAATTAAACAAGGTGTACATTTCATATTCAAGTCAAAGAAACGTAGAGATTATTCAGCTGTAGACAAGGCTGATATGTCCAGCGCAAAACATTGACACGTTTCACAATCAAAGCCACACAAAACAACCACTGAACAGGCCGGGTGGTTACAGGGGAGAATGTAAGTCTTCTATAAAGTCTTCTATAAAGTATAAGATGAACGATCCGAAATGTGAAGTCGTCATCAGGACTCCAAACACGGAAGGTTTCTATACATAAAAGGGCCATAAAATACACTCCTACCATAATTGTATATGATACCTGTCAACGCTCCTGTTTAAAAGTGTACCCTAAATAAGAGCACGTATGAACTCACCGTTTTTGGAGTCTGTTATCGCTGGTGGAGAGGAGAGGAGTTGTTCTCAGTGGTCCGGGGTACGGCCACGCGGGTACGGCCTCGTCTGCGGGCTCGTCTCGTCTAACAGTAGAAGCGTTACTAGTTGAATACCTTCAGGGGTCCAGTTGTAAGTATCGTTGATACGGCAAAGGAGTCAAATAAGTCAAATAGTTTGTCAGTTGGTACAACGAAAGTTTAGTACGTCCTCGCGGGGAGCTGGCGACCGACTGACTGAATGTATCGTGCCTCGTGCACGGACCACCCACTGCACCCAGAGGTGGTGAGCCAGACAGATAGGTTTGTTGCTATGGCAACTGTCGCGACGGACTTACTGGGAAATAGTCTCCCTTCCGGTTTACAGCAAAAACCCTATTTTGCAGGGCAAAAGGCCTTTAGCTTCCAAACTCACGGAATGACAGAAAAGCATGTGCCATCCTACATGTCCTACAGTTTTGGAAAAAGGTGATATGTAAATATTAAAAAAAAAAGAGAGAGAATAGCTAGTCTTCTGCACGATTATTTTATGAAAGAATGTTTTATGCAAAGTCATCTTAGTTTGCTTGTGAGATAGGTATAACCATATTTTATTTCATTTACTGTATCATAATGTTGTGTAGCGTGTTCATTTTTTTCTCTACACCTATGCCCTGAACATCTGCTTGGAGACTTCGCACACAGTAAAATCCGACCAATACAATTTCCAAGTAGATACAGGGACCTAATGTTTGTTTTACTAATTTTCAGTAGGTCTGCAAGCATTCACTCGAATATCAAACAATGGAACAGATACAGAGAAAGGGACAACCCCAACTATACCCACGAACATCTGCTTGGAGACTTCGAAAACAGTAAGATCCGACCGACGCAATCTCCAAGCAGATACAGGGACCGAATGTTTCTAGTAATTCTGTGTAAAAAATCATCTGAAGATCAAACAATGGAACAGATACAGAGAAAGGGACAACCCCAACTATACCCTCCCCCCGAACATCTGCTTGGCGACCTCGTAAACAGTAACATAGATCCGACCGACACAATCTCCAAGCAGATACATGGAACAGATTTTCTAGTAATTCTGTGTAAAAAATCATCTGAAGATAAAACAATGGAACAGATACAGAGAAAGGGACAACCCCAACTATACCCTCCCCCCGAACATCTGCTTGGAGACGTCGTAAACAGTAAGATCCGACCGACACAATCTCCAAGCAGATACATGGAACGGATTTTCTAGTGATTCTGTGTAAAAAAATCATCTGAAGATCAAACAATCACGGCACGAAAAACGGTATTTACGGATGCTTAAACTATGCTTAAAGTCAACGTACATTCTTTACTCATCTATACACGTCTTATACGAGTACGTAAAGATCGACGTTACGTGGCCTTTCCGTAGCTGCGGATGGATCCTTATTTTCCGGTTTTCACGTAGCCTTTTAAAGCACTTAAAGATGTCTTAAATGATGATTAAAGTATTTTTAATTGTAAGTAAAGTTGACGTATTTTCATTCTTTAAGCACTTTTAAGGATAATATACGTATGTGTAAAGATGACGGAAAGGTGCGGATAGATCCGTATTTTCCGGTTTTCACGTAGCTTTTAAGCACTTAAAGATGTCTTAAATAATTATTGAAATATGTTTAAAGTGTAAGTAAAGTTAATGTATTTTCATGCTTTAAGCATTTATTACGGCATATATAAGTGTGTGTAAAGATGACGGATAGGTGCGGATGGATCCATATTTTCCGGTTTTCACGAAGCCTTTCAGCTGCTTAAAGTTGCCATAAATACTTTTTAAGATGCTCTTATAACGTATTTAAAGTTCGTGTGTATTTCTAATTGAAACATTTTTACGGCTAATATACGTGTGTGTAAAGGTAGTAATTTGTTGCGTATATGGTGCTTATATTTCGGATTTTCAGTTGACTTTAAGCAGCTTAAACTGCGTCTTACCCATAAAGTGTGCGTGACATTGGCGTATTCTGTTCCGTTTACTTGCCGTTTATTCTGCGTATGTCAAAGGTATTTGTGGCTTTTTGTGTCTACTCCTGTCGTGGTTTGGGTGGGCTATCTTCGGGCCTGTAGACCATTCCTGCCGTCCTGTTCAAGTTAGGCTCCTTGGATATAGTTTAGCGGCACGATATCAATGCAAAACGTACCGAGGAGCCTGGTTTACTCGGGCGGCGAAGAGGTCCTGGATCCCCAAAGAAAGCCGCTCCATACCCGATAGACTGGAAACCAGGCTTGTGACCAAGTCGTATGATTAGTCTTTGTTCTCGATGATGCAGCCGGCCGAGCTCGAGCGATAAGTCACTGTGTCCGTGCAAAGTTCCTTCAAGATTCTGCGCTGTATCCAAGTCTAGAATTCCGAATCCAACGTCGTTAAATACTATTAGGCAAAGGTACAGTTTACTTTGAAAGAAAACTCTTGTCCATTTGGCCACCGCGCGCAGGCTTAGAGAAATAATCTGCTAAGTTTCGCGAATACAGATACCGATATGTGTCCCGGTCTTATTCGCCGATACAAATATACGATCGTGATGTTTTCTCATTCCGATGCCGTGTCGTGTTCAATATCTCCACCCCAATCCGTTTTTTAAACTTGTACAGAACGAGGACCATGTGCCATAACCTGTCCTAGTGGAATTGGTCCAATCTTCCATCCCGTACTTGTCTTCAAACAGGCGCCCTGCAAATGTTAGCCCTGGTGCTTGCGTCTTGCATATCTAGTAGATTTAAAAAAAAAAAAAACACCGTTGTCTGTCATTGAATAATACCCTGTCACGTGACACACCATCTGGCAGATATTGGCTCCCCCATATGGCGATTATCTTGCGTTTGAATCCCTGTGTTTTTTTTCCACAGCTTGGCACTGAAAAAAATTTACATTTTGAAAAATACCATGCCTTGTCAGCGCATCTTACCGATACACACCGCAGATACTGTATTATCATAAGCATGTTAGGGACAGACAATATTTACCCGTTTGAATACAGAGACAAAATAGAATATCGCAAAATTATACAACTTTTGGGAACATATGAGCTGAAGGGAAGAAATCACCTTTATCTAAAATTCTCATGGATAAAGATTAAACACGTCGTATGTTTGTTGAATAAACGTTACATTTTCTTTAGCTTTTGGGAATATATTAGCCAACTGCCCTTAGCCAAATACGCGTAAGGTTAAAGGATTAAACACGTCGTATGTTTGTGGAATAAACGCTACGTTTCATAGAGCTTTTGGGAACATATAAGCTAACTTCACTTAAAATACGCGTAAGGTAAGATTAAACACGTCGTATGTTTGTTGACTAACCGCTACGTTTCATAGAGCTTTTGGGAACATATAAGCTAACTTCACTTAAAATACGTGTAAGGTAAGATTAAACACGTCGTATGTTTTTTGACTAACCGCTACGTTTCATAGAGCTTTTGGGAACATATAAGCTAACTTCACTTAAAATGTGCGTATGGAATAATAAACATGTCGTTTGTTGAATAAACGCTACGTTTCATGGAGTTTTTAGGAAAATATAAGCCAACTTCACTTAAAATGCACGCATGGAAAAACTAAACATGTCGTATGTTTGTTGACTAAACGCTATATTTCATATAGCTTTCGGGAATATATAAGCTAACTTCACTTAAAACACTCGTAAGGTATGATTAAACACGTCGTATGTTTGTTGAATAAACGCTACGTTTCATGGAGTTTTTAGGAAAATATAATCAAACGTCACTTAAAATGCGCGTATGTAGTAATTAAACACAATATTAATGGCGACTCCGGGATATCAAGTAGTACGGACAAAATAAACTTGACAATAGAACTATAGTTATTTCATAGATTTTCCCCTCAACTTAAACATATTAAATTCGTTTTTCTTTCAACCGCTTCGAATTGAGTCACATTAATCCCCATAGGGTGATACTCGGATAATATATAGCCGGCGTAGTTAGTCTGGAAGAGAAACATGCATAAAGTCTCCTTGCCCGTAGCCTCAGTAGCAGGCTTATAGAACTGGTGGTCTTCGGCTGTTTTCTGATTAGCCCAGTTCTAAAAATGGGGGTAATTAATTCAACCAGACCGGCTATTCACCAATTTCACACTTCCCATTATCTGATAATGCCTAGTAACGGTCACGGATATGGCGTAAGACCACCCTCTTCCCCCTTCCTCGATGTAATATTTCCAACAAGTTCTATCGACAAACTGGTCAACTATTGTTTTGAATTATTTCTCTAGTATAAAGCGCATTCCATAATTGCATTTTTGTTGGAATTAGAGAAAATGACGTACCTTCTATCGATATCGATAACGGCTACGAGGTCCTAACGCTCGCCGTTGACTTAACTACCGCTTAGACGCTGTCAGTGAGGAAAGCTGTGATCCAAGCACTGATCTCTCCACGGATGCCGTAATGACAGAGGCTATGGTTAACCTAATCGAAGGCTTTAGCAAAGTTCATCACCAGGACGTCCATCTGACGTCCACTCACCATGTTCTCAAACAGCTCTTCTGTGAATTCCAGAAATTGAGATTCACATGACCTTCCTCTTCTAAAACCACTTTACCTGCTTACCGCAGGTTGGGATCTTCCAGCGAGTTGTCCAACAAATGGTCACCTCAGTCTCCCCAACGGCAAAAGGTACGTGGCGCCATCCGACGAGCAAGTCGACTACGCCACGGCCCAGGCGAGATGTGCCGCCGAGGGAGGAACGGTCGCTCTGCCGCTGGACACGAACGAGCAGGCGTATCTTGTGTTTTTCAAGAACTGTCTAAACCAGTAAGAATCATGTTTCCAATCACTGTTACACCATAAAGTACATGATCAGTTAAGTTAAATATTAAATATGATTGAAAATTTAGCCACAGAGAGTACTTATCATCAACTCTACAGCATCTCTACAGCAGCTGGCTAGTCCACTGGCAGTGGTTTGTGTTTAACTACCATACTCTTTCCCGAATGCTACGTGCTAAGTAGATTAAGCAGATATACCATTTCTAAAGTCTTTTGTATGACTCGGCCGGGGATCAAACTCACGACCTACCGAATGCAAAGCGTCTAAGCACTCTACCCACTTGACCATTGCACTAGTACTATATACTGAGGCACACTCTACTCCTTTCTAAGACTTGGAAATACCTTAGAAAACAACATTCACCGTGAAACATTGTATCAACAGTACAAAAACAGTAAAAACAGTACAAAACGGGTGTAAAAGGAAAATGTCATTTTTCTCTTGTCATCTTACAGAAATGCTCAGTTTTGGCTCGGACTCAGTAGACCAGTCGGAACGTGGGTTGACAGCCAGGGTAGCGCGCTCGGCGGATTCTCTGCCTGGGCACCCGGGGAGCCCGATGAGCGTACAAAACTCTGTTCTCGTCTTGTGTTTGGAGCACAGTCCAACAGTGAACGCAGGAACAAGTGGGCGGACGCACCATGCGGCGAAAGCTTCAGATACATCTGTAAAACAAGTAAGTTTTGTGTAATATCCGTCATTAGCATTGTTTTATTCAACAGTTTTACAACACAAGATATAAAGGTGTTTCAAACACAACAGTTACTGCTTTTTTTTAATCAGTCTTTCGACAAAGTTTTCAAGTACATACGTTACAATAACGTTAACATATCTGTTTAAAGCTAAAACTTTTGATCCAACACAAAAATTCTCTCACCTAGAGCTTTCAACCAGTCACTCTGGTCTTCCTCAGTAGACTGACCCAGTGAAGCTTGTCACGTGGCTTCTTTGAAGTGTGACGTCGTTATGTTGATGACACTCACACGAAGTTGAAGAAAGTACATGCACAGGAGTTTACAGACTTTCTGAACAGTTTAGACCCTGATATTAAGTTTACTACTGAGGAGGAACAGAACAGATCTTTACCTTTTCTTGACACCCTTACAGTCATACAGGAGGATGGGTCACTACAGATACGGATTTACCGGAAACCCACACACACGGATCAATACCTAAACTTTGACTCTAACCATCCACTTGACCACAAACTAGGGGTGATTAGGACTCTATCCCACAGAGCCAACGCCATAGTGTCAGATCCACAGGATTTAGAGACTGAGAAGTCCCACCTGACCCAAGCATTAAAAACTTGTGGCTACCCCCAGTGGGCCATCAACAAAGCGACCTGCCCAAACCTCCTAACACCAAACCCTCAGCAGGAACAAAGTCCAAGGGGTTGGTGGTCCTGCCATACATCAAGGACTTCACAGCACGAAAACACATATTTAAGCCAACTTTACGAACTGCGTTAAGAGGTATTAAAGGCGGCGAAATATTTAAGCAGCCTTTACGACATCGGAAAGGCAACTGAAAGGGAAATATTGCCTTTCCGTAACCTTTCCACATGTGTAAATGTCACGTTAATATAACGTGTTTCTTTCCGTAAGCTTTACATGGACTTAAATGTAATGTAAAGAAAGCATTGCGGTAATGAGTTAACTAGAGGCATCTCAAAGCCATATGATCTTTTTGATTATTATGAGTAAAGTCCTTACCAACCTCGCGCGACTGAACACAAGCATTTCATATGCTTTTTCATATTTGGTTTTACCTGAAATATTAGATATATTCCATGATTTCTCGCTGAATCGCCGCAAAATCTAACATTATTATGCCTAGTCATTTCTATATGTTTATGTCTGGCTTTCCAAAAACATACGGTTCCTTTCCTTGTTCTATAAACAAGCTTTCCGCCGACCGAGAGACATCTCCCCTATACAGTATAGGCGTCGTTTAGCTGCAGGAAATGTTGCGTTTCTTTGTCTTTTCCTACCGTCGCCAAGTTTTCCCTAAATTGAAGCAATCGCCATGTTTTTTTTTTACACATATTTGAGAGCGACCAAATATAACAACACCATGCCTAGTCCATTCTGTATGTTTATGTCTGGCTTTCCAAAAACACAGTATTACGGTTCCTTTCCTCCTTCTATGAACAAGCTTTCCGCCGACCGAGAGACATCTCCCCCTATACAGTATAGGCGTCGTTAAGCTGCAGGAAATGTTGCGTTTCTTTGTCTTTTCCTTAGTACCGTCGTAAAGTTTTCCCTAAATTGTAGCAATCGCCATGTTTTTCACACTTATTTGAGAGCGGAAAATGCAACAACATATTATTAGTCCTTTCTATATGTTTATATTGGCTTTCCAAAAACATAGTCCATTCTATTACGGTTCCTTTCCTCGTTCTATAAACAAGCTTTCCGACGTAAATAGTATAGGCGTCGTTAAGCTACAGGAATACCGTGTCAATTCGTTCGGCGCTGTATGTACTGAGTTCCGAAACATTTCGAACTCATAGAATATGTTTAACTCGAGACAGATAAACCATTTTTCAAACCGAGAAAGACCATGATACTGGGTAACTGTGGACTATTTCAGTTTTCCTTTAGATTAAACGATTCTTTCGTTATCAGCCAGGACCCCATAATTTTTCAGTCAACAACCTACCCGTAGTTTACTACGGTCCGTCTATATGTACGGCGCTGTATGTACTGACTTCCTGTACATTTCGAACTCATAGAATAATTATATGTTTAACTAGAGACAGATAAACCATTTTTCAAACCGAGATACACCATGATACTGGGTAACTGTGGACTATTTTAGTTTTCCTTTAGATTAAACGATTCTTTCGTTATCAGCCAGGACCCCATAATTTCTCAGTCAACAACCCACCAGAAGTTTACTACGATCCGTGTCAATACGTGCGGTGCTGTATGTACTGACTTCCTGTACATTTCGAACTCATAGAATATGTTTAACTCGAGACAGATAAACCATTTTTCAAACCGAGATACACCATGATACAGGGTAACTGTGGACTATTTTAGTTTTCCTTTAGATTAAACGATTCTTTCGTTATCAGCCAGGACCCCATAATTTCTCAGTCAACAACCTACCCGTAGTTGACTACGGTCCGTTTATGTATGTACGGCGCTGTATGTACTGACTTCCTGTACATTTCGAACTCATAGAATATGTTTAACTAGAGACAGATAAACCATTTTTCAAACCAAGATAGACCATAATACTGGGTAACTGTGGACTATTTTAGTTTTAGTTTAACCAGAAACTCATAACTTCTCAGTGAACCTCCCGAACTTTTATATTAATACTACGGTCCGTGTCAATACGTACGGCACTGCATTTACTGAGTTTCTGAACATTTAGAACACAACTCATGGAATATGTTTAACTCGAGACAGATAAAACATTTTTAAACCTAGATAGACCATGATACTGTGTAACTGTAGACTACTTTACTGACGTTCATCTTTAGTTATTCTTTAGATTTAACCCCCTTAGATTGAGCGATTCTTTCGTTGAGGTTAAAAAAGGGCTAGTTACTTCAATCGGTCTTTCAAGGTACATGTATTCATTGTCCGAGGCTAGGCTGGGCGAGTAATCCTTGCGAACTTCTAAGTAACAGAGAAATCTGCCTAAAAGTCTGCAATAACCTGTAATGGGACGACATAATATTCAGGAATTCGCTATTTCAAAATCTTGTTTGGGAGATGTATGGAGCGGATGAAATTATTGTTTTAGTACAGTACAGTTCAGTACAGTACAGGTATTTGTTAAAACTGGCCGGGTTTCCAGCGTTTGTGTCCGAGGCTGGGCAAGAAATCCTTGCGAACTTCTAAGTAACAGAGAATCCGCCCTAAAAGTCTGCAATAACCTGCAATAGAACGATATAATACTGAGGAATTCGCTATTTTAAAATCTTGTTTGGGAGATGTATGGAGCGGATGAAATTATTGTTTTAGTACAGTACAGGCATTTGCTAAAACTGGCCGGGTTTCCAGAATTTGTGTCCGCGAGGCTAGGCTAGGCAAGAAATCCTTGCGAACTTCTAAATAACAGAGAATTTAGCCTAAAAGTCTGCAATAACCTGCAATAGAACGATATAATACTGAGGAATTCGCTATTTCAAAATCTTGTTTGGGAGATGTATGGAGCGGATGAGATTATTGTTTTAGTACAGAACCGGTATTTGCTAAAACTAGCCGGGTTTGCAGAATTTGTGTCCGAAGCTAGGCTAGGCAACGTTATCAGCCAGGAACCGATAATTTCTGAGTCAACAACCTACCAGAAATTTACTACGGTCCGTGCCAGTACGTACGGCGCTGTATGTACTATAGACTATTTCTATTTGTTTATATACGTCGCTCTCCCAAAACTTGCAGTTTCTTTCATTGCTTCTTTTATACAAGCTTTCCGCCAACTTTCCCCCTTTCCTTGTATGCTTTGTTATAAAGCCACTTTTATTTTTTTTTCCGCCGCAAAGTTTTCTTTCTTATAAATGCCGAATATTCTTTGCAGCAAGAGTTCAACAGTTAAAAAATCATGGATGCACAGGCATTACTAGTATTTCTAGTTTCTTTAGCCTATTTGTTGTGTTCAGGCAACGAGGTTCCTTTTTGTTTTCCAAATGTGAATTTATTCATTCAACCCGTGAACAAGCCCGAACGCCATTCATATGACAAGACCGTTTGGGGAATCTCCGCCCTTTCTGCCTGGAGGAGGTCATGTGACAGGCCTTTACCCAATGATAAACAAGAGTGGGTTTTTCAAATCTGCTGAATATACCAGTAGTCATTTTGCTGTGCGTCTACTCTATGAAGGCTTGGACTCGTTTGAACCCGCAAGTTGTGTCCAAGACATTGCTTTTATCACCAGAAGTGGCCACGACGGGACTAAGACAAATCTATACCATTCTGTACAAGTCTGTGGGATGGCGTAGATTGGAGATACTAGTATTGAACATGTCACGGCGCAGAAGGGGAAGATCACGGCCGTATTGCATCGTGCTAACCGGGAGCAGCACAGAAGTTGAGCAAGAGCGCGACCTGACCATCACGGGAACAAGTCAGCGGATTATTACTCTTGCGGTGACCACATCACATGGAATAGCGGGAAAATGGACACAGGAATTGGAATAGTGGCTGTGTACTCGGATACAACAAAGGAAAACCTGCCCTGGTAGCCAGTCTGGATCGGGCCTTCAGCCAGTCCCCGTCGGCGGAACATGGCAGTATGCCCGCCAATCTACATGGGCGCTACGGGGGAGTTAAGAACTCCGAGTGGAGTTTGCCGCTCGGGCAGCAGCTCCCCCGACGGCCTAGCCTGGATGAAAGGCAC
>NW_017803402.1:265768-267110 GCF_001625305.1 Branchiostoma belcheri | reverse complement strand
AGGCTGGGCAAGAAATCCTTGCGAACTTCTAAGTAACAGAGAAATCTGCCTAAAAGTCTGCAATAACCTGTAATGGGACGACCGTAATAATATTGAGGAATTCGATATTTTAAAATCTTGTTTGGGAGATGTATGGAGCGGATGAGATTATTGTTTTAGTACAGGTCAGGTATTTGTTAAAACTGGCCGGGTTTCCGGCATTTGTGTCCCAGGGTAGGCTAGGCAAGAAATCCTTGCGAACTTCTAAGTAACAGAGAATCCGCCCTAAAAGTCTGCAATAACCTGCAATAGAACGATATAATACTGAGGAATTCGCTATTTCAAAATCTTGTTTGGGAGGTGTATGGAGCGGATGAAATTATTGTTTTAGTACAGAACCGGTATTTGCTAAAACTGGCCGGGTTTCCATCGTTTGTGTCCGAGGCTAGGCTGGGCAAGCACGGGCAAGAAATCCTTGCGAACTTCTAAGTAACAGAGAAATCTGCCTAAAAGTCCGCAATAACCTGCAATAGAACGATATAATATTGATGAATTCGCTATTTCAAAATCTTGTTTGGGAGATGTATGGAGCGGATGAGATTATTGTTTTAGTACAGTACAGGTATTTGCTAAAACTGGCCGGGTTTCCAGAATTTGTGTCCGAGGCTAGGCTAGGCAAGAAATCCTTGCGAACTTCTAAGTAACAGAGAATTTAGCCTAAAAGTCCGCAATAACCTGCAATAGAACGATATAATATTGAGGAATTCGCTATTTCAAAATCTTGTTTGGGAGATGTATGGAGCGGATGAAATTATTGTTTTAGTACAGAACCGGTATTTGCTAAAACTGGCCGGGTTTCCAGAATTTGTGTCCGCGAGGCTAGGCTAGGCAAGAAATCCTTGCGAACTTCTAAGTAACAGAGAAATCTGCCTAAAAGTCTGCAATAACCTGTAATGGGACGACATAATATTTAGGAATTCGCTATTTCAAAATCTTGTTTGGGATATGTATGGAGCGGCTAAGATTATTGTTTTAGCATAGTACAGGTCAGGTATTTGTTAAAACTGGCCGGGTTTCCAGCATTTGTGTTCGAGGCTAGGCTAGGCAAGAAATCCTTGCGAACTTCTAAGTAACACAGAATCCGCCCTAAAAGTCTGAAATAACCTGCAATAGAACGATATAATACTGAGGAATTCGCTATTTCAAAATCTTGTTTGGGAGATGTATCGAGCGGATGAGATTATTGTTTTAGTACAGTACAGGTATTTGCTAAAACTGGCCGGGTTTCCAGAATTTGTGTCCGCGAGGCTAGGCTAGGCAAGAAATCCTTGCGAACTTCTAAATAACAGAGAATTTAGCCTAA
>NW_017803402.1:253520-265748 GCF_001625305.1 Branchiostoma belcheri | reverse complement strand
GTCTGTGGGATGGCGTAGATTGGAGATACTAGTATTGAACATGTCACGGCGCAGAAGGGGAAGATCACGGCCGTATTCCATCGTGCTAACCGGGAGCAGCACAGAAGTTGAGCAAGAGCGCGACCTGACCATCACGGGAACAAGTCAGCGGATTATTACTCTTGCGGTGACCACATCACATGGAATAGCGGGAAAATGGACACAGGAATTGGAATAGTGGCTGTGTACTCGGATACAACAAAGGAAAACCTGCCCTGGTAGCCAGTCTGGATCGGGCCTTCAGCCAGTCCCCGTCGGCGGAACATGGCAGTATGCCCGCCAATCTACATGGGCGCTACGGGGGAGTTAAGAACTCCGAGTGGAGTTTGCCGCTCGGGCAGCAACTCCCCCGACGGCCTAGCCTGGATGAAAGGCACACTAGAACTTTGGGTATATTTTGCTATGGCATCCAGGCTACCGACGGCCCGATCCAGCCAGTCTACCAAGGCAGGAAAGGCTACCTATGGCACAGAAATTTACTGTTCATTAACGGCAAATAAACGCACAAATAAAGCAAAATAAACGTCAATATTACGCACACGTTAAGGATACTTTACGACACCTTTAAGCGTACAGCAAACCCGAAAACCATGACGGAAAGAAGTTTTAAAGGCCCCCAATAGACTACGGAAAGACTACAATAAACGCATGCTTTCCGTGCAGGTTCCGACGTAAAATGTATGACGTAAAGAAATGTTAAAGGTACCCAAAAGATTACGGAAAGGCCAGAATAAACACATGCTTTCCGTGAAGGATTCGTGGTAAAGGGCACGGAAAGATTTGCTTAACTACGCCTTTAAGCATCTGAAAGTCGCGGATAGGCACCGTGAAAGTGGGAAAATAAATGCCCTTTCCGAACTTCCGGAAAGTCCACGTTAAGGCAATCTTTACGTTCGCGTTTAGGGGTCGTAAAGGTGCGGAAAGTGGGAAGAAACGCGGCCTTTACGCTGTGTTTAAGCGTGCTTAAATATCACTTTTCGTGCCGTGCTTGTCTGAAGCTCTCAGGAGGATTTTCATTTCCCACGGGATTGCAACTTGTTTCAAACCAACCACTACTTTAAGACACATTCTTGTTGCGCCCAAGGATAAAACCCCCAAAGAGAAGAAGTGTGGTGTCATCTACCACATCCCCTGCCAGGGCAAGAACAACAGGGGCCCTGCCAGGAAACTTATATTGGTGAAACGGAGAGGTCTCTAAAAAGCCAGGTTTCAGGAACAAACACGGCCTAGTTCTGCCAGTTCAGAGGTGTCTCAACACATTCACATAGAGTCACCCGGACACCATGTCTCACTTGACACTGTAAGGATTTTAGACACTGAACAAGACTATTTCTTGAGAGGGGTGAAGGAAGCCATTTACATCAGGGCCCATCACCCTACATTGAACCGCGACGGGGGCCGACATCGTCTACCAGATACCTTTGACCCAGTGTTGACGTCACACTTCAAAGAAGCCACGTGACAAGCTTCACTGGGTCAGTCTACTGAGGAAGACCAGAGTGACTGGTTGAAAGCCCTAGGTGAGAGAATTTTTGTGTTGGATCAAAAGTTTTAGCTTTAAACATGTAACTACCAACACAGATGAACTTTCATGATACGTTAACATATCGTTAACATATCGTTAACATAGCGTTAACATATTGTTAACATAACGTTAACATGACGTAAACATAACGTGATAACTACGTTAACGTTAACCAACGTTACGTTGAAGTTAACGTTACGTAGACATAACCTTTGATATAACCTAACCGTATGTTATTTTGGCACGAAAATTAGGATACATAACGTATCAGTACGTCACGTACGTATGATACGTATGTGGCGTATTGACTAAAAGCCGTGACGATTTTTACGTCCGTAGTTTTTACACGGAAAATGCAGAATCACATGTACGTTACTTACCCACACGTTATGTTATACGTGACGTATTGACGCAAAACACGTGACGCATTGACCCCAAAACGTGACGCTTTTAGCGTCCGTACATGTATTTTTGACACAAAAATGATGGCATAGTATGTTTGTTGAATAAACGTTACATTTCCTTTAGCTTTCCGGAATATATCAGCTAACTTCACTTAAAACACTCGTAAGGTATGATTGAACACGTATGTTTGTTGACTAACCGCTACGTTTCATAGAGCTTTGGGGAACATATAAGCTAACTTCACTTAAAATATGTGTATGGTAAGATTAAACACGTCGTATGTGTGTTGACTAACCGCTACGTTTCATATACGAGGGGTGTTCAAAAAGTTCTCAGCCTCACTTAGAAAACGTCAGGGCAGTAAAATTTTTCTTACGCTATTTTTTAATACAGTCCTCTCTAACTGCAATGCACTTGGTCCAGTGATGTTCCAGCTTTGTTTTCCCCTTGTGGAAGAAGGTTGCATCTGGGACCCCCAGATAGGGCTCAACCGCACTGATGACGTCATCATTACCATCAAAACGTTGACCACGTAGGTGGAACTTGAGTTTAGGAAACAGGTAGACGTCCAAGAGTGCTAGGTCGGGTGAATTGGAAGGGTAGGGTTAGACTGCAGACCCTAATTCGTTTGCTGCTGTCGCTGACCCCTGTGTTGTGTGGACAGGTGCATTGTTAGCACGCCAGCTCGGTGCCTTCCTCTCCTTTCTCTTGATCGTTGTCCTCAAATGTCGTTATTCTGTCGAATAGTACTGCACATTGATGCTTTAACCCCTTCGCATGTAGTCAATTATGATTACTTCCTTACTGTCCCAGAAAACAGAGGCAAAAACCCTGCCAACGGACAAAACTCGCTAAAACTTCTTGGGGGGTCGGGAAAAATTCTTCATCCATGGTTTGCTCTGCTGTTTTGATTCGGGGTGAAAGTGGTGAACCCAGCTCATCTTGGGTTACAAATGTTTTGTAAAAAAAATTTTGTGATTTTGTCCTCACCCGCCCCATTTTCACGTGCTAATTAATGAATATAAAAATTTGACTTTTTATGTGCAGTGATGATAGACGTCTTAGTATACAGCTATATCGAAGAATAGGAGTTTGACCTTTATTTTCTAGGTGAGGCCGAGAACTTTTGAACACCCCTCGTAGCTTTGGGGAAGATATAAGCTAACGTCACTTAGAATTCGCGTATGGAATAATTAAACACGTTATGTTTGTTGAATAAATGTTACATTTCTTTTAGTTTTCGAGATATATATAAGCCAACGTCACTTAAAATGCGCGTATGGAATAATTAAACATGTCGTATGTTTGTTGAATAAACGTTACATTTCATATAGCTTTTTGGGAACCTATAATCCAACGTCACTTAAAATACGCGTAAGTAAAGATTAAACACGCCGTATTGTTGTTGAATACACGCTATATTTCATATAGCTTCCGGGAACATATAAGCGAAAGGGGGGAGGTTCTCCTCCCGCTCGCTTAAAGTGTGCGTAGAGAAAGATTAAACGTTAACGCGTCGTATATTTGTTGAATAAACGCTACCTTTTATATTATATAACTTTTGGGAACATATAAGCTAAAGGGGAGAGGTACCTCCCCGTTCGAATTCACTTAGATACCTGAAGGGAAAGATATAACTTAGCGTATATTTGCTGAAAAAAAAACGCTACATCACCTATCGGCTTTTTGAAACGTATCAGTTGGGAAAGATTAAACACGTCGTATTGTCGCTGTATTGTTGTTGAATAAACGCTACCTTTCATATTTTCGGGAGCATATAAGCTAAAAGGGGGAGGTTCTCCCCCGTTCGCTTAAAGTGTGCGGAGAGAAAGATTAACGCGTCGTATATTTGTTGAATAAACGCTGCCTTTCATATAACATATAAGCTAAAGGGGGAAGGTCTGCCCACCGATCACTGAAAATGTGCGGAGAGGAAGATTAAACACGTCATATGTTTGTTGGTAAGCCGTAAAAACACAACGCGATTTTTTTTTTATATTTGCGTGCACCAATGTCTGCTACAATTCATATCAGGCGTTGAAAGGAAACAGAGTTCTATGCACATGCTGTCGATGATTTATGAGGCGTCTTTTCCGTTTTGCTTTAAATTTTGCGTAGAAAAAGATTAAACATATACCTGATTGACTTACTCATGTTTCAAATTTGACTTAAGTGTTGAAACAGAAGTACGAAACATTTCCTGTACCTTTCTGGGACATATAAGTTTAACGTGTTTGTCGGATATGAATACTTCAGTATCTGTAAACCGTGCGTAAAGAAACATGCCGTAATACGTTACATTTACAACTGCGAAAATCCTTCGTAAAGATTAGATTTCTTTTTCAGTAGACTTTAATCGATCTTAAAGTCTGCTTAAATATTTCCCTTTCTTTAAAGTCTCAATATGGATGTCGTAATTTTTGCTTAAATATCTGTTTTCGTGCTGTGAATGGAACAGATACAGATAAAGGGACAACCCCAACTATACCCTCCCCCCGAACATCTGCTTGGAGACTTCGTAAACAGTAAGGTCCGACCGACGCAATCTCCAAGCAGATACAGGGACCGAATGTTTCTAGTAATTCTGTGTAAAAAATCATCTGAAGATCAAACAATGGAACAGATACAGAGAAAGGGACAACCCCAACTATACCCTCCCCCTGAACATCTGCTTGGAGACCTCGTAAACAGTAAGATAGATCCGACCGACACAATCTCCAAGCAGATACATGGAACAGATTTTCTAGTAATTCTGTGTAAAAAAATCATCTGAAGATCAAGCAATGGAACAGATAGAGAGAAAGGGACAACCCCAACTATACCCTCCCCCTGAACATCTGCTTGGAGACCTCGTAAACAGTAAGATCCGACCGACACAATCTCCAAGCAGATACATGGAACGGATTTTCTTGTAATTCTTTGTAAAAATCATCTGAAGATCAAACAATGGAGCCATATTATATTCCAACGTTATCTCAACGGGCGCGACCTACTCATAGTAATTGTTATCCTTTACCCAGACTAACCAGAGTATCTACTAGGGGATGTGTATATGACGATATTTGTTACCGACAGTTTAGAAATTATTTGTGTCTGTACGTGGCGTTCCGAGCGGAGCATTGACTGTGTTGTACCGAAGTAGGCCGTGCAAAGTAACGGTCTCCGCTCTCGGCCACGATCGTATAATAGTTTGTATACCTATATTTTCGTCATGTATCCAGGGAAAACACCAATAATTCGGGGTATAGAATTTTCTTCTTACACAACCAGTAAGGTTCTCACCTGCTTACGTTTCGATGTCTATCAGACACCTTCCTCAGAGCTTCTGACTGGAGTTCTGCAACTCGCCGCTATTTAACGCCAATGTAGGTGGCGCTTTTGCGGCGAGAATGCAATCCCAAACGTGGCTGAGCTTGTATCCCCCCTCGTCCCGGTTCATCACTGGGGTTGCTTGATATTGAAATATTATCCGGGAAACCTCTCAGTAAGTGTCGCCAGAGGACACGGGCACTGAGACGGCGTTGCCGGTTACTACACGGTGTCCAGACCCGACATTCACCGTACGGGTCGGGGTATCGCTTGTCGGTGCATGGATGCTGCCCGTCAATTATACACTATTATAGAATGCCATACTTGTTGCTCTGAATGTGTGGGGGACAATGGGCCTTAGATATTGAAGTATTACGCAGCGGAGCTCTCCGCGATGTGAACACCACGAAGGTTTACGTCAGACTGAGCTCCGGTTGTTTACGTTACGCCTTTTATCGGGCCAGGTCACCGTTAGTTATATAGTGCAATCTAACATAATAAACAGAAGAGACATTTCTTGTCTGGCGAGATATGCAACCTTTTATTCTGTTGTATCACAAACCATAGTATCAACACGGTCGAGGCATGATGTAGGATAGAGATTGTCTCAAATATATTAACATGTGTCTCATGTCAAAAACCCGGCCAAAACACGCCTAACTACGTGAAAGAAACCAAGACCACGTGCGTGTGCGAACGAAAAGGGGAAACCAGCCAATCGGGCACAAATTGTGTCGGAATGAGAAAGGAAAGGGCTCACAAGCGACAAGCGAACATGTTTTAAATGTGCTTCAGCTGGCGGTTTAAAGCCCCGCGGACACTCTTGTAATACTGGAGGTTTCCCAGATCGGACAAGTGTAGGCCGGCAGGCGCAAAGTAGTTTGGGTTGCGTCTCCACAGACGTCTGTGGTTCCATACTGTGACCTTGGGGTAGTTCTGCACAAGTCCCTTCAGCGCCTCCGTGAATTTGTGAAGGCGCTGAGGAAAGTCAGACATGTTAGGTGGAATATGGAGACGCCAGATATCTGGGGAACCTTGCTTGGAGGAGCGCCCGGTCTGCTTTCTGGTGGAGACCCACTAAGTGTACACGTAGCGTGTCTGTCATATATGGCAATACCTATTAAAAATTTCATCCTTATTTGGTAATACTTGCGTCAGATACCATTCTTTCCTAAATAATCAAACATAAATCCATACGAATGTGAGTTACAGCTCAGGGTTCACATTTCATTCGTTGATGCATGCATCATATTAGCACCCTCAAAAACAAACGATACAACTTCCTACATACAATACGGTGTTAAAATCACACACATTTTAACATACTAGTAGTACTAAAACAACAATCAGTTATAAGAAAAATTCCTTTTACTCAAGTTATATCAAAAGGGTTACAAATTTATACTATTATATTATTAAGATACTCACGTCGCCGGTGTGTTTTTTTAACACCGCCCTTGTTTTTTCTTTTCCTTCGTGTGTTGTTCTCCAGATGGATGGTTAACCGGGAACACATCGTGGATTGTGGATGCCTCCGGTAACGATGCCACGAGAGCGTTAGACGGTGACGCCGGGTCCTTTTGGAACCCCCCGGGCCCCCCGGGGATCAGCCAGGACTGGTACATGGTACTGGACCTCGGCCAGCCGTACAATCTGACCCGTCTCGCAGTCAACTCGTACGGTGACACCACGCACGACGTCGCAGCCTTCAAGTTGCAGAAGGCTCAGGTTTGTGGCGCAGGATAGCGTAGTGGTAGATCGTTTGACTATGAAGCGGGGAGACCCGGGTTCGGTTCCGAGTGGAACTCGGGACATGTCAGGACATCCGCCCCGCTGTGCCCTTGGGAAAGGCACTTTGCACAACTTTCCTCACTCCACCTTGTGGCGCCGAATGGCAGCCACACAGACCCTTGCGACAGTTTCACCAAAAAAATTGTGGAGCAAATATGTGTATGTTGTGTATTATTTGATTGTTGTGATTTGTATTGATTATTATGTGATACTCTGCATCAACTCAACCGTATAGAGGCTACGACTGCACAGGGTATTGTTTGGACAGTAAAAAAAAACATTTTTTAAATTTTTTTAAATTTTTATTTTTTAATTTTTTTAGGTCTGGATTCCGTACACCTGGGAGGACGTGGCGACCGTGAGGTACGTGCAGGGAGGGACGAACCAGCGGCAGGAGTTCGGCGGGTTCCAGGGAACAGCGCGGTACTGGAAGTTCACCATCATGCGGACCCACTCCATCTATCAGCCTTGGTTCGGAGAACTGAACCTGTACGGGACCCCATCGTTGGGTGAGTTTGAATATCGCGTTTGTTAGACTAACTTAGCAATAAGGAAAGAGGGTAGACAACATCGAATACCTTCCTAAAATAATTCCATCATTATTAAGCAAGACTAGTGTAAACTGCAATTTCCAACAAAACAAATTGGACTCACCCAAATTTTTGACTCACGGAAGCAGTGGATTGCTCATTCCTTGACAAAGACTGGAGTTATATAGTCGAAAAATTGGGTGAGTCCAATTTGCTTTGTTGGCAATTGCAGTTTAAACTTGCTTCATAATGATTTCTACCAACACAGATGAACTTTTAAGATAATTTCATCATGTTGGTACTGTGTTGGTACATAGGACATTGGGATTTTCTTATACACTTCCTATATGCTATATTCTTACTAACTTGCTTACGTTTCGATGTCTATCAGACACCTTCCTCAAAGCTTATGACAGGAGAACACAATCTAAAACGTGGCAAAACTTACATGTAGGTGTCTGATAGACATCGTAAGAAAAGTAGGAAGAATACCTTGTTTTGAATAAGAAAACCCCAATACCCAACGATCGAATACCTTTTGAAACTAGAGTTCCAGGATTTCATACCTTCTCCAGATCGGGTTAACATCTACGACTGACTACTTGTAAACGTTTCTGATTGCATTGTTAGGGTAAACGAGGTACTTTAAGATAACCAATGACAGTCTTATCTTAACAGAGGACTCCGAAGCTGTTCTCGCATTCCTCATAAATCGTGCAAATTAGGCCCTCATCTGAATAAGTTATATCTAATGATGTTAACCTTCACTCGAGTTATTTCCTCCCAAAAAAGACGATTCTTGTAACACCACTTGTCCCGCCTTCCATTCTAGGTTAGTATAAATTCATGTCGTTGGATATCAACATAGAAATAGTCGTTGTAGTACTATTGATAGTGATGAGTTAAATTAACATACATTCTTCTGTGTTTGTAGCAACTGGTAGTATGTACGATCACGCTGATGTACAAGGTTGGTGCATTTAATTCATTATATACCATACAAAAATCACTTTCGCACATTAAACAAAACAAGGATATTGTCAAGGTCTAACCACGATATCGTAGTACATGTATGATTCAGCTATCATCATGGCTAACTTTGACACGGAATGATTTCAAATATTACATGAGTAGAAAAGTATAATGTTCAGTCTACATATTGTCATGTACCAACAACGATGTGTTACTTTCTTGTACTTGTATCAAATGTTCCTTTGTATCTGCAATTAGCCCACGTGCATGAGTTTGCAACAATTATTACTAATTCTCTTAATTGAAATGGTTTATCTTCTATTTGTTCATTTTAGTCAATTATGATATTTCCACCCAAAGTTATGATTGTCTTGTAGAATTCTTGGTGTAATTACGTGGATAATTTATGCTATACTCTCCACATTTTTGCACTTCCTATACTTTATTGATTTTAAAACGTTTGATACAGCAACTCCACTGGCGTAATTAAATCGAACCTTGTATCCTCAGCCTGTGAGTACGTCAGAACGACCGGAGATACCAAATTGTACCAGTGGGACCTCCCACTTCCCAAGTCCTCACCTCTGACCTTTAGAACCAATGCCAGTAATGATGTTTTCATCGCCCTGTCGCTGGAACCATCCGATCAAGTCGACATGTACGAGATTCTCATCGGCGGTCGGTACAACGTAGGGTCTGTCATTCGGCGTACAGCTGAGGGCCCCAACGAAGTAAATGTCTCTACACCAGGTACTCCTAATTTTTATTTATTTTTTGTCGACGCCTCAGGGGCGGAGGTATTTTTCACAGTATATTACGATCAATCTGAAAGAATTTAGAAAATTTTACGAATGCATTCCCTGGGGAATTGGTTTTGAGGTAGCTTCCGGCCGTGTGGTCTTTGCACAAGCAGGAGATGCCTTTGATGCACATGAAAATCATCATTTCGGGTTGTGAATGTTTGTACACAGGTCCAGGACGTATTTTTTTGTCTCAAAAATATGTTTTAAGAGCAAACAATACAGAACTTATTTCGTTGCCAATAAGAAAGATCTAGAAACAATGTATTCAAGAACAAAGTTTTAAGGGTTTTCTTTCGTTTCAACAACTAATATCTAATATCATATATCATATTTTGAATCTTGCAAATTTAACATTTAAACTTCTAACTCAGATGGAAAAGATTAACCTGCCCATTGGTATTCGTGTCAAATTGTACAAAGCAGGAAAGGCCTAGACTGGGCAGTCTTCAAACAAAGGGACAAGACCCACAAGTCTGTGTTTTTTAAGGAAATTAGTATGTTTGATGGACCGTCGAAACACACAAATGAAGCTTTAAAAAGAACAGAAAACCGAGAAGGTTGGAGAAAACTGTTTTTCAGATCTTTTGCTGTGCTTCAATGGTCAAATATGTACAAAAGATATTAGATGGGATGAGATGAGAAGAGATGCGAAGAGAATGGATGATTTCTGTTTTGTGGGGATGTGATTGGTTTACGTGTGTTATGTTTGTCACGTTTTCACTTCTTTTTGTTGGTTTTATTTTCCTTGATACGAGAAACGATCCCACACATGCCGACATCAGCAAAGTACAAGGGAAAAGGAAATATAATACAGACAGGAGTGTTGAATGGAAAGGGGAGTAGAGGAATCCATTTTAACAATTAATGTAAGGTAGATATGATGGCTCGGCAATAGAATAAGCCATACTATAAGGTGAAATAAATAGTACGGAGGTAGAATGAGTCATCCGCTGGTCTTTAGTGTGGCAAATGTCGTTTGGCCACGCCATTAGTAGTTTGGGGGCTCAGTTCGGTCATAAAGTGAATAATCCTGCAAAATCGAAACTTAGCCAAAAAACGAGACTGCAGAAGTAAATAAGATGAATTGAACATACAAGGAGAGTAGTCTAAACAGGCAGACATATAAACTCAGAGTTAAAAGAACAAGAACAGTCAAGTCAGCTGGCGTTTAATCCTTCACAATATCATAATAACAGGATTATAAAAACTTTTAAAGTATTTTATTTCAGTATAGCCTGGCAGTCAGTCCATTGTAGACTGCCCGGTATCTGTAAGGTGTATGGAGTACCGGCCGCCTGCCCAAATAAATTAGTGCAGGTCAGGGTATTTACGGGGCTGATTTAGTTTGTCCAAAGGACTGAGAAAGGCCAACTGGAAAGATCTATAGCTAGCATATCAGACGAGGTCTATGTCTAGTATGGCTGGGGCCTGTAAAACACCCCTAAGCCACAAACTTCTATCTGTTAGAACGCCGTGGTTAGAATTGCTTTGTAGGTGGAACGTGTGTCAGAACTAGCATGACCTACTTCGGACACTATTTAAGCTAAGGGATAAAATCTCCGACCTAATGACAAGCAGTGACTATCAGACAAATATAAGGGAAGGTACACAAAATGTTTTAAGTCAAATAATGGGTAATGGATAACGATATTGTTTATCATTTGGAAAGATCGGTCGAGTAACTATCAGAGGTTTTGGCACTTAAGCTAAAATACTAATAGTAGGTCATTGTAATGTTGTCGGCTGAGCCGTTTGTTTGCTACAATTGGCCGACTTGGGTACATGTAAAACTTACAAGTTCTCGATAATTATAGGGTGCATTCATTTAAAAGAAAGCAGTAGAGTAACAATAAATGTTTGAACATCGATATTTGGTACCTATCCTGTCTTTACAGACAATCCGCAATGGCTAGACGTTTTTTACACAATGAAAGGAACAGGGCAGACTGTTTATGACGCCTGGAGTACTATTGGACAAGTCACCCACTACAAGTGCCCAGTTGTAGACCAATGGGAATCGCTTAACATCCAACGGGTAAGTTTGTGGTAATTACTGTGTTTTGTTTTGTCACATGTCCATACGTTTAATTTTCCATCAGCTGAATATGTTGTATTAGTACACAACCATTAAAAAATAATTAGCATTTTTGACAAACAGAATTGGATTCAAGCAGCTAAATCTGTTCTCAATAAGTAGAACTGCAGATAACTAAAGAATGAGGGGCGATTTTTTTAGCGGCACAGAAAGTAAAATTGTCTTTTGCAGGTGAAGGTTGTGTTGGAGTCCTCCGAAGGAAATGTAGAGCTGATTTTTAATGGGACAAACACTGACAAGTTCAACTGGTTCTCCAAGTCTCGTCTGCTCTCATCTCCTTGGAACGACGTCAACACCGAGACTCAAAACGTCTTCTCGATCGAAGGAGTCCCAAATGAGAAAAGGTAAATCTTGAGCCTTTGAAATGTGATAAACTTCGTATTAAGGCTTTTCTATCATTTGCATGTAATTACAAGAATTGCAGCAAATCTTTATGACGTCCATGTAATAATTAAAACACGGCTTCCTTTCTTGCAGGTCTTTTTACATCAATCGCAACTGGGGTGGTTGCCTCCAAGACGCTGGTTGGCTTGTGGTGGCCGACGGCGGTCCACTCGTCCAATGCGAATGGGAGCGAGCTCCGGAGGATCAACTGCCTTACATCCGCTTTTCTAAAACTACAGGCTACGCTAACTACAACGGTGCGTGCAGTACTTATATACCCCTATATATTTCCCTTGCAAATGGGCCATGTCTTAGGCCGTGTTTAAGTGGAATCACCCACTAAGTGGTTTACCCCGAAGCCGGTTTCAAGTGGCT
>NW_017803402.1:245420-253500 GCF_001625305.1 Branchiostoma belcheri | reverse complement strand
CCTCAGGGGCGGAGGTATTTTTTACAGTATATTACGATCAATCTGAAAGAATTTAGAAAATTTTACGAATGCATTCCCTGGGGAATTGGTTTTGAGGTAGCCTCCGGCCGTGTGGTCTTTACACAAGCAGGAAATGCCTTTGATGCACATGAAAATCATCATTTCGGGTTGTGAATTTTTGTACACAGGTCCATGACGTATTTTTTTGTCTCAAAAATATTTTTTAAGAGCAAACAATACAGAACGTTTTTCGTTGCCAATAAGAAAGATCTAGAAACAATGTATTCAAGTACAAAGTTTCAAGGGTTTTCTTTCGTTTCAACAACTAATATCTAATATCATATCCGAATATATCATATTTTGAATCTTGCAAATTTAACATTTAAACTTCTAACTCAGATGGAAAAGATTAACCTGACCATTGGTATTCGTGTCAAATTGTACAAAGCAGGAAAGGCCTAGACTGGGCAGTCTTCAAACAAAGGGACAAAACCCACAAGTCTGTGTTTTTTAAGGAAATTAGTATGTTTGATGGACCGTCAAAACACACAAATGAAACTTTAAAAAGAACAGAAAACCGAGAAGGTTGGAGAAAACTGTTTTTCAGATCTTTTGCTGTGCTTCAATGGTCAAATATGTACAAAAGATATTAGATGGGATGAGATGAGAAGAGATGCGAAGAGAATGGATGATTTCTGTTTTGTGGGGATGTGATTGGTTTACGTGTGTTATGTTTGTCATGTTTCACTTGTTTTTGTTGGTTTTATTTTCCTTGATACGAGAAACGATCCCACACATGCCGACATCAGACAAAGTACAAGGGAAAAGGAAATATAATAAAGACAGGAGTGTTGAATGGAAAGGGCAGTTGAGGAATCCATTTTAACAACTAATGTAAGGTAGATATGATGGCTCGGCAATAGAATAAGCCATACTATAAGGTGAAATAAATAGTACGGAGGTAGAAGGAGTCATCCGCTGGTCTTTAGTGTGGCAAATGTCGTTTGGCCACGCCATTAGTAGTTTGGGGGCTCAGTTCGGTCATAAAGTGAATAATCCTGCAAAATCAAAACTTAGCCAAAAAACGAGACTGCAGAAGTAAATAAGATGAATTGAACATACAAGGAGAGTAGTCTAAACAGGCAGACATATAAACTCAGAGTTAAAAGAACAAGAACAGTAAAGTCAGCTGGCGTTTAATCCTTCACAATATCATAATAACAGGATTATAAAAACTTTTAAAGTATTTTATTTCAGTATAGCCTGGCAGTCAGTCCATTGTAGACTGCCCGGTATCTGTAAGGTGTATGGAGTACCGGCCGCCTGCCCAAATAAATTAGTGCAGGTCAGGGTATTTACGGGGCTGATTTAGTTTTTCCAAAGGACTGAGAAAGGCCAACTGGAAAGATCTATAGCTAGCATATCAGACGAGGTCTATGTCTAGTATGGCTGGGGCCTGTAAAACACCCCTAAGCCACAAACTTCTATCTGTTAGAACGCCGTGGTTAGAATTGCTTTGTAGGTGGAACGTGTGTCAGAACTAGCATGACCTACTTCGGACACTATTTAAGCTTAGGGATAAAATCTCCGACCTAATGACAAGCAGTGACTATCAGACAAATATAAGGGAAGGTACACAAAATGTTTTAAGTCAAATAATGGGTAATGGATAACGATATTGTTTATCAGATGGAAAGATCGGTCGAGTAACTATCAGAGGTTTTGGCACTTAAGCTAAAATACTAATAGTAGGTCATTTCAATGTTGTCGGCTGAGCCGTTTGTTTGCTACAATTGGCCGACTTGGGTACATGTAAAACTTACAAGTTCTCGATAATAATAGGGTGCATTCATTTAAAAGAAAGCAGTAGAGTAACAATAAATGTTTGAACATCGATATTTGGTACCTATCCTGTCTTTACAGACAATCCGCAATGGCTAGACGTTTTTTACACAATGAAAGGAACAGGGCAGACTGTTTATGACGCCTGGAGTACTATTGGACAAGTCACCCACTACAAGTGCCCAGTTGTAGACCAATGGGAATCGCTTAACATCCAACGGGTAAGTTTGTGGTAATTACTGTGTTTTGTTTTGTCACATGTCCATACTTTTAATTTTCCATCAGCTAAATATGTTGTATTAGTACACAACCATTAAAAAATAATTAGCATTTTTGACAAACAGAATTGGATTTACGTCGATGAAGGTTAGACATCCAGGTAATACGATATGCCAAAAAACAGTTACTCAAGCAACTGGATATGATTTTAAAAACGTCAGACGTTTCAGCTAGTATCCACTAGCTTTCGTCAGTGACTGAGAGACCAGAGGGGAAAGCAGGTTTATATACACAACCTGTTGATTGATAATGATATGCAAATAAAGTGAAGACAAATTTTTGGAAGTCGAAAAAGGAACAAAAGTCAGACAAGTCAAGACAAGATGATGCAAATTAGTCTGAAAGCTCCTGTTATACAGGACAGGAGCTTAAGTGTTGTCTGTCCTCGGGGCTGGGAGTGCCAAATTTCAAGTGCCGGAAAGATCGACCCGTAGCCCCCCTTCCCTGTTGAGGGTGGGGTTGTACATTCTTTCATATATTGCCTCTTTAACACCCCGTTCCCACCAGCGTGTTTCGCGGTCTAAGACATCCGTGGACTCGAGTTTGAAAGAGTGACCCTGGTTGTGTTGTAGGTGGTGGAAAATAGCTGAGGAGTAGCCGTTGGCACTAGGTCGGCAATGTTCTTTGTACCTTACTTTAAGCGGTCGACTTGTCTCTCCGATGTAGGTGTTGTTACAATTGGGCTCCTCACATTTGAGTCTGTAAATAACATTCGCCTTGGTACCCTTGTGAGGTCGGTCCTTAGGGTGTACCAGTCTTTGTCTGAGGGTTGAGTGAGGTTTGAAGTTAGTGGCTATGTTGAAGTTTTGGAAGATCCGTCGGAGTTTCTCAGATACTCCTTGGACATACGGAATAGTGATGTTGGCCTTGTTTTTGTTGGTCAATGGTTTGCACTTCTGGGTTTTCTTAGACTGGTCTGAAGGTTTGAGCGCTTTGTTGAAAGTCCAGACGGACGAACAAAGACACCTCCGAGGTGCCCTGGCTAAATGTGGCTACCAAAACTGGACTTTCAACAAAGCGCTCAAACCTTGCTTGAGTAACTGTTTTTTGGCATAGAATTGGATTTAAGCAGCTAAATCTGTTCTCAATAAGTAGAACTGCAGATAACTAAAGAATGAGGGGCGATTTTTTTAGCGGCACAGAAAGTAAAATTGTCTTTTGCAGGTGAAGGTTGTGTTGGAGTCCTCCGAAGGAAATGTAGAGCTGATTTTTAATGGGACAAACACTGACAAGTTCAGCTGGTTCTCCAAGTCTCGTCTGCTCTCATCTCCCTGGAACGACATCAACACCGAGCCTCAAAACTTCTTCTCGATCGAAGGAGTCCCAAATGAGAAAAGGTAAGTCTTGAGCCTTTGAAATGTGATAAACTTCGTATTCAGGCTTTTCTATCATTTGCATGTAATAACAAGAGTTGCAGCAAATCTTTATGACGTCCATGAAATAATTAAAACACGGCTTCCTTTCTTGCAGGTCTTTTTACATCAATCACAACTGGGGTGGTTGCCTCCAAGACGCTGGTTGGCTTGTGGTGGCCGACGGCGGTCCACTCGTCCAATGCGAATGGGAGCGAGCTCCGGAGGATCAACTGCCTTACATCCGCTTTTCTAAAACTACAGGCTACGCTAACTACAACGGTGCGTGCAGTACTTATATACCCCTATATATTTCCCTTGCAAATGGGCCGTGTCTTAGGCCGTGTTTAAGTGGAATCACCCACTAAGTGGTTTACCCCGAAGCCGGTTTCAAGTGGCTCCATCTGAACGCTCCGAAATCACATTGAAAGCACCTCAATCCAAGTGAAGTCACCAAAACCGCGATTCGGGTAACTCACATTCCTCACATCTGGTCCACGTGCCACACAATCCTTTGAAACCGTGTCGCCAATTCGCTTGAGCTACATTTATTGTTGTTTGATGATAACACGCAAGGTAGCGTGTTATTAATGTCAGGGGTCAACGACCTGCTTGCTGATGCCCCCCTCCCAGCGTATCTCGGCCGAATGCCGACGTGGTTCTGCTAGAGGAGGTGAAGCTTGTCCTAGAACGGACACATTATTTGACCATTACTTCTCTTTAAGTTGCTGCCACGTAAAATTTGGTATTGCATATCAATAAAGAAATATCACCCCGTAATCAATGACCAGGCGAAGTTAAATCGAAATCTCATTGCATTCAGACGCAAATGGCGATGCGGGAAAACCGATTCGAAACCACCTCTAGAAGTGGCTTGGGATCGAGGCGCTTTCAATGTGATTTGGAGCGTTTAGATGGAGCCACTTGAAACCGGCTTCGGGGTAAACCACATGTAAAGCGCCTTGGGTGACTTCACTTAAACACGGCCTAAGGCATATGTATACAGCCAGGACTGCCCAACTAGCCGGAGGCTATTATAAAGGCCTCACAACAAGAACATAAACAATTCGTAACAGTTAGCAGTTAAAAATGTCGGTTACACTTCAGATAAACATACTATTACATAACAGATGTTGCGGTCTAACGTTAACAAGCTATGAGATCCGGTCTAGTCGTCCTGCGTTTACTATAATTACATTAAAGGAGTCTGAGCCAAGATTTCTTGTCTGATTTCTTAAATTGCTCCATTATTTTACTTTATTCAGAGGGTGATATTGTCACGGCCGATCGGATGGTCATCTACATCGACACGCCCGGAAACAACGTGCTGTGCTCCTGTCCTGCTGGACAATCTCTTAGTGAAGATGGCACCCGGTGTGAAGGTCAGTGGTTATATCATTACCTCCATGAAAAATGGAGGTATTGTTTTTGGCGCGTCTGTGTGTGTGTCTGTCTGTGTGTCTGTGTGTCTGACTGTGTGTGTGTGTGTGTGTGTTTATGCCTTTATGGATTGTGATGATATTTGGTATGCTGGTAAGCCTTAGGAAGACAAAGGTCAAGGTCAAATATGGGCTTCCTGGTGGATGACCTTGGTAGTGCAGCAGAACTTCCAGGTTTGTCTTTTGTCCTGAACATGCTATGGTCTTGAATTTTTGGTGACAGTTACTAGTAGATTTTCCTGTCAGGAATAAGTGGTGTGGGTTTGGTCCCCCTAGCAGCTTGTTCTGGAACTGCAGGGGACCCTCGGGCATAATCTTTGAAAGCCAAAGTTCAGATAGGAACAACGTCTTTTAATCATTTTTGGTCGGTAGGTAAGCTGAGAGAAAGATTGACATAATCAAATGCAAATCATGCAAATGGAGACTTTATTTGCTTAATTAATGTAGAAATTCTATACTTACAGTGTTTTACATTATAGTACTTTCATACATGTAATGTATGCAACCTATGGCAGATGGAACATCAACAGGTACTAATTGTGCAAATGATGATCTAATTTGCATAATAAATGCGAAAATTGTATGATTTCTTAATGGTGAATGATGGGAATGTCATACTTGGTACATGTGTAAGTTAATCAAAAGTTAACATCACGATGCATATATTATGTTAATGCAGAGGTCATTTGCATAATTAAAGAATCAATATACTTCTACATATCAAGCCCATATTTCATGGAGGTGTAGGATCTCGGAACTCTTGTTGAAAACTGTTCCCCGATCTCATACCTTTGCCAAATGATGTTAATCTTTATGACTGACAAATAGATTATGTTCCACTGATTGAACAAAGAGGATACTCATTTTCATTAATTATATCAGTTAATCATATTCTCAACCAAAGGATAGTGTTATATTAACAATGCCATTCCTTAACAATAGCATTTCCTCATACATTATGCAAATGAGGTCCTAATTTCAATACCACAAGTATGAAATTCCAGGCAGTTATCATTACATAATTATAAAATTTCCTCATTAATTATGCAAATGCATACGTCTTCATTTACATAATCGATATCTGCCTTTGTTTCTTCTGTTCTCAATAACCAATGTCACAAGCTTCAATAGTCCTATCATGGAATGCAGCTGATTTATAGAATTTCTCAACACAACAAGGCTCTAGAGTTGTAAAAATAACAGTAATCCTCAACTGTTCCTATAACAATCGAAGCTACCCTGGAAACAGTCCTGACAAGGTAGTAATTTATATGAAAAATAGGTTCAAGGTCAAGTGTTGGAAACAAGTGCCTGTTAAACTCCTTGTAACTAGTGGACCATGACACAGCATTCAAAGTGCATTTTTTTTTACTATATGGTAAGTTTAACATTACTTTACTATACCCTCGCAAACCTATGTCGTACAGTGGAAACATACTAGAATGTGTTCCCCTATGTTTCCACTGTTGGACTGAAGGAAACACACAGGAAATACACTGGAAACATATAGATAATCCGTGACTAACTTCTCCGCCCATAGAAACACAAGGAGCTGTCACAGGGCTGCCAGCCAGGCACAAGAGTTCTGTTGTTTGCTTCAGTAAGTCCTGCCAAACAGACAGCTTCTGACTCAGGGTAGTTAGTACTTCAGATGTTGGTGACATATTTGGGTCAAGAGTGTGATAAACACTGTTTACTGTCTAAATATAGTGACAAACTCAACAAGTTCTACCTTCCCACCTCAGAAAAGTCACCATTATTTATAGTGGTGGAAGGTGGAGAAAATTGTTCTCTTGTTACCGACAAGTCTAGTTGCCTCTATAAGATGGCAGGATGCCTGGAGTGCAAGCAAGTCCCAACTGTGAGGACGGTGGGGGTTTTGGTTCCTGACACAGCAATCATGTTAGTGGACTGGTCTGGTCTTGTTTAGGAAATCATTGGGACAAGCATAAACCAATAAGTCAACTTTATTCACCATCAGTACATTTTTTAAAGTAAGCATTGATACTGTATCAATTGTGCACTGCCAACTACGATAATCATCTTCAAGAAACCTACACTATACATACACACAACACCCACCAAAACAATATCACACCGTCGAAAGCATGAGCCCACCGAACTCTAGTTAAATCTTAAGACCAAATTAATTTTAAATGGGACCCAGCACAGATACAGTAAAATCATCAATACAACAAAGAGAGGAAATTTAAATCAAAGTAACAAATGTAACAAAAGGTTATTAGCCATACGCAACACAAGTATGCATTAGGTATACATAAACGAAACATGTGATACGTGAAATCATATAAACAAAGGCCGATATAAACAAATAAAAATCATTTTCCATCAATCATGTCGATTACACAGTCCAGATCAGATTTTCTTTTTCTGGAGGTCAGATGTACATTCATTTGATGCTCAAATCCAGCATTTGGAAAGTTGAACCAAGCCAGAAGCGGAAGCACAGTGTCATGGTCACTACTTTATCAGCATTTGTTTGAAAATGGTTCTCCTAGAACAATTCCAAAAACTGTATCAAATCCGTATGATAAATATGAATAAATAATTATGTATATGAATAGTAAAAACACCCAAGGAGATTTGGATACTTAACCTCAAACTCATAACTTCAGGTAATTTGGCAAAAACATGAAGAAACGTAATCAATTAAGCGAAATGGCAATAGACGAAGGACAAATAGGAGCAGAAGAAACACACACAAAAACATATTTTTATCTATACCTATTCTATGGGGTGATATAATATGTAACATAATATGTTGGGTTTTTCTATGGTCAAGAGTAAAATATAACATGGTAGAAGGACGTTACCTTTCAGCAGTGTTTGTCGACTGAATGAGCGATATATAATAGGCAAGACGACTTCATAACTATAAAATCTTTCGTTGAAGAGGTACATCAGTCACGTAGTATTAACAGTAGAAATTCTTCGATCAGTGATTATTTTTGTAAGGGAGATCATGTACCTCTAAATTTTCGATGTCCACTGTACATCTTGTTCACGGAGTGACCTAGTCTCGCGAGAACACGAGACTAGGTCGAGACTTGTGTGGATCTTGCCGGGATGAATCGTAATGAAGGTTGGGAGCTGCCCAAGTCCTACCTACCCCTACTCCGCAAGGAGGCGGGGGAGACCAAAAGATCC
>NW_017803402.1:242277-245400 GCF_001625305.1 Branchiostoma belcheri | reverse complement strand
AGAGTGTGATAAACACTGTTTACTGTCTAAATATAGTGACAAACTCAACAAGTTCTACCTTCCCACCTCAGAAAAGTCACCATTATTTATAGTGGTGGAAAGTGGAGAAAATTGTTCTCCTCTTGTAACCAACAAGTCTAGTTTCCTCTATAAGATGGCAGGATGCCAGGAGTGCAAGCAAGTCCCAACTGTGGGGACGGTGGGGGTTTTGGTTCCTGACACAGCAATCATGTTAGTGGACTGGTCTGTACACCTTGTTTATTTTAATAAACAAGGTGTACAGATTTAAAAATCATTGGGACAAGCATAAACCAATCAGTCTACTTTATTCACCATCAGTACATTTTTTAAAGTTAGCATTGATACTGTATCAATTGTGCACTGCCAACTACGATAATCATCATCAAGAAACCTACACTACACATACACACAACACCCACCAAAACAATATCACACTGTCGAAAGCATAAGCCTACCGAACTCTAGTTAAATCTTAAGACCAAATTAATTTTAAATGGGACCCAGCACAGATACAGTAAAATCATCAATACAACAAAGGGAGGAAACTTAAATCAAAGTTTAACAAATATAACAAAAGGTTATTAGCCATGCGCAAACACAAGTATGCATTAGGTATACATAAACATAACATGTGATACTTGAAATCATATAAACAAAGGCCGATATAAACAAATAAAAATCATTTTCAATAAATCATGTCTATTACACAGTCCAGATCAGATTTTCTTTTTCTGGAGGTCAGATGTATATTAATTTGATGCTCAAATCCAGCATTTGGAAAGTTGAACCAAACCAGAAGCGGAAGCACAGTGTCATGGTCACTACTTTATCAGCATTTGTCTGAAAATGGTTCTCCTAGAACAATTCCAAAAACTGTATCAAATCCGTATGATAAATATGAATAAATAATTATGTTTATGTCTATGAATAGTAAAAACACCCAAGGAGATTTGGATACTTAGCCTCAAACTCATAATTTCAGGTAATTTTGCAAAAACATGAAGAAACTTAAGCAATTAAGCGCAATGGCAAAAGACAAAGGACAAATAGGAGCAGACGAAACACACACAAAAACATATTTTATCTATACCTATTCAATGGGGTGAAACATAATATATTGCATGTATAATATGAGTCAAGAGTAAAATATAATATGGTAGAAGGACGTTACCATTCAGCAGTGTTTATCGACTGAATGAGCGATATATGATAGGCAAGACGACTTCATAAACTATTCTTTGGCTTTCAGGTTTTTTGTCAGCTGATTCTTCACGAGGCTTCTGGGTCTCCTGGGCCCCGGATGGAACCATAGCCGTGGGACGGGAGGGAGAAGGCAGCCCGTTCATGCAGTGGCAGGACCCTGACCCGCTACCGTTCCAGTACTTAGGTTACTCCACGGGATGGGGCAGCTCAGGACTATTTAGGTTTCCTTGCAAAGGTACTTGTGGCGTCATTCCCGTCTGGAAAAATACAGAATCACGATCACGTCCAAAAGGGGCGTGTCATTTGAACTATAATGAGCAGACCAGGTGCGGCTGACATTCGGGAGCAGTTTGGTCAGACTTGGACCACGCCTACCATTCCTAACGAATCAAAACGAATTTGAGTTAAGTTTGAGTCCAATTTGACCCTTGAACACGCCTAAGACGCTTCTATTAAAACGTCTTCCTGAATAGACTGCTGCTGTTTTGCTAACGTACATCCGAGCATCAGCCAACCATAATCGAAACTCCTGACCGACCCCCGAATGCTTTAAGCTTTGCAGTCCCCAATTGAAACATTAGGATAGTAGCCGAATAACAGCTGATACAGCCGACTTTAAACCGACCTACATTTGTACTCTACTCCTAATCATAATTAGGGGGGGGGGGTCAGGAAGTGATATGCATAGATGTGTGACAGTGGAGTTTGGGTTACCCTTCTCCCCATGCCTAAAGCATGGTTCTGTTTCATGCCAGCCTTGCAATTCAAGGCCACGCTCATCAATTCCTGTCTTTTTTAAATCAGGAAATTGCCAGGAGGGAGATGGGACATCCTACAGAGGAACAGTCGCCGTGACAGAAACAGGCAAGACGTGTCAACGCTGGGACAGTCAGACACCCCACGAGCACTCCGTCACACCTGCTGCCTACCCATCGGCCGGGCTGGAGCAGAACTACTGCCGGAACCCGGACGGTGAACCCGGAGTTTGGTGCTACACCACGGATCCCGACGAGAGATGGGACTATTGTAGCCTACCAGTATGTGGTAAGGTCTGATTTTGTAACATTTGATCAGAAATATTTGTAACATTTGTGCTGATAATCTTTATTCATCTATATGCATTTACTACTATATATATTGCATCATTGTCGTGTCAAAATCATGTAAATACGACTTTGATAATGGCATGAAAAACACCGTTTTGGATACATTACTTATAATTGTTCACTTTTGTATTTCCAGCTTCTACATAGTGATGGTATAGTATTGAAAAGAAACATGGCTTGAAATGCCTTTGTTGCAAACGTAAAAATCATCATATGCTCTCGATAATTTGTTTTACTATATAAATTTTAGAGATATTTTTATTTCCTGGAAGTATTGTTTTTAATGGCGACGATTTATGCTTGGTTTGTAAGTTTGTGTAGAAAATTGAGTGGGTGGAGATTGTGTTTCACTTGATTGACAGGTATTTGGCCAGGTACGTATAGGCACTGTCACGTATCAATAATATGGTCCCCAGGAATGTATGAGTAAATAAGTTATTCTATAATGTAATTCACTAGCGCAAATTATATACTTTACAGAGGTTTAAAATCTCGGATTTCTTGTTTTTTTTTTTACTTCCCCGTTTCAACTCAAACAGTGACACCGCCTCCAGAGGATTTCGGGGTATCAACTATCACCGATACGTCCGTCACAGCTGTGTGGACCCCGACCTCCAGTCCCATCGCTATCGGCTACAGAGTGTGGATAAGGGAATCGGGGCAGCCTGGCGACCTTTCCTCGCATTACCTTGCTATCAGCCAAACGGAAGTCACATTCCAGGACCTCGTACCAGCCACAGAGTACATCATATCGGCAACAACTATCAACATGTACGTCGAAGGGTCGGAAGAA
>NW_017803402.1:229015-242257 GCF_001625305.1 Branchiostoma belcheri | reverse complement strand
ATATTCTTTATCTATACCTATTCTATGGGGTGATATAATATGTAACATAATATGTTGGGTTTTTCTATGGTCAAGAGTAAAATATAACATGGTAGAAGGACGTTACCTTTCAGCAGTGTTTGTCGACTGAATGAGCGATATATAATAGGCAAGACGACTTCATAACTATAAAATCTTTCGTTGAAGAGGTACATCAGTCACGTAGTATTAACAGTAGAAATTCTTCGATCAGTGATTATTTTTGTAAGGGAGATCATGTACCTCTAAATTTTCGATGTCCACTGTACATCTTGTTCACGGAGTGACCTAGTCTCGTGTTCTCGCGAGACTAGGTCACTCCGTGAACAAGATGTACAGTGGACATCGAAAATTTGGAGGTACGTAATCTCCCTTACAAAATTAGCCACTGATCGAAGAATTTCTACTAACTATTGAATCTTTGGCTTTCAGGTATTTTGTCAGCTGATTCTTCACGAGGCTTCTGGATCTCCTGGGCCCCCGATGGAACCCTAGCCGTGGGACGGGAGGGAGAAGGCAGCCCGTTCATGCAGTGGCAGGACCCTGACCCGCTACCGTTCCAGTACTTAGGTTACTCCACGGGGTGGGGCAGCTCTGGGCAGTTTAGGTTTCCTTGCATAGGTACGTGTGGCGTCATTCCCGTCTGGAAAATTACAGAATCACGATCACGTCCAAAAGGGGCGTGTCATTTGAACTATAATGAGCAGACCAGGTGCGGCTGACATTCGGGAGCAGTTTGGTCAGACTTGGACCACGCCTACCATTCCTAACGAATCAAAACGAATTTGAGTTAAGTTTGAGTCAAATTTGACCGTTGAACACGCCTAAGACGCTTCTATTAAAACGTCTTCCTGAATGGACTGCTGCTGTTTTGCTAACGTACATTCGAGCATCAGCCAACCATAATCGAAACTCCTGACCGACCCCCGAATGCTTTAAGCTTTGCAGTCCCCAATTGAAACATTAGGATAATAGCCGAATAACAGCTGATACAGCCGACTTTATACCGACCTACATTCGTACTCTACTCCTAATCATAATTAGGGGGGAGGGGTCAGGAAGTGATATGCATAGATGTGTGACAGTGGAGTTTGGGTTACCCTTCTCTTCATGCCTAAAGCATGGTTCTGTTTCTTGCCAGCCTTGCAATTCAAGGCCACGCTCATGAATTCCTGTCTTTTTACATCAGGAAATTGCCAGGAGGGAGATGGGGCATCCTACAGAGGAACAGTCGCCGTGACAGAAACAGGCAAGACATGTCAACGCTGGGACAGTCAGACACCCCATCAACACTACAATACACCTGACAACTACCCTTCGGCCGGGCTGGAGCAGAACTACTGCCGGAACCCGGACGGTGAACCCGGAGTTTGGTGCTACACCACGGACCCAAGCGAGGCATGGGAGTATTGTGGCCTACCAGTATGTGGTAAGGTCTCAGTTTGATCAGAGATATTTGTAACTTCTGTGCTGATAATCTTCATTCATCTATAACCATTTACTACTATATATATTGCATCATTGTCGCGTCAAATCATGTAAATACGACTTTGATAATGGCATGAAAAACGCCGTTTTGGATACATTACTTATCATTGTTTGTTTCGCTTTTGTATTTCCAACTTATATCATTGCTACATAATGATTGTACAGTATTGAAAAGAAACATGGCTTGAAATGCCTTTCGTGCAAACGTAAAAATCATCAATGTTCTCGATAACTTGTTTCACTATATAAATTTTAGAGATATTTTTATTTCCTGGAAGTATTGTTTTTGGTGGCGACGATTTATGCTTGGTTTGTATGTTTGTGTAGTAAATTGAGTGGGTGGAGATTAGGTTTCAGTTGATTGACAGGTATTTGGCCAGGTATGTATAGGCCCTGTCACGTATCAATAATATGGTCCCCAGGAATGTTATTCTCTACTTTAGAGAGGTTTGAAATCTCGGATTTCTTGTGTGTGTTTTTTTTTTACTTTCCTGTTGTTTCAAATCATACAGTGACGCCTCCTCCAGAGGATTTCGGGGTATCAAGTATCACCGATACATCCGCCACAGCTGTGTGGACCCCGACTTCCAGTCCCATCGCTATCGGCTACAGAGTGTGGATAAGGGAATCGGGGCAGCCTGGCGACCTTTCCTCGCATTACCTTGCTATCAGCCAAACGGAAGTCACATTCCAGGACCTCATACCAGCCACAGAGTACATCATATCGGCAACAACTATCAACATGTACGTCGAAGGGCCGGAAGAAAGTGTAACCGCTGTAACTGGTACTGTAACCCCCGGTAAGTGCAATAAGCTACCTCCTTGCCATGTCCTAAACTCAGAGCAAAGGACGATTTCTTTTCGCCATGAGGGCAGTATTTGTAATTATCCTTTCTAACTATTGCAGATACATGTGTAAAGTATTGCAGATACATGTGCAAAGACTGGGTGTAACAGATTTTTGGGTGTAATATCTTCTAGTGGTTTACAGACAGTCTCTAGCCTAGTCTGGTTTACTTATCTGGAACTCTCTACCACAAGATGTCAGAGCAACACCTTCTCTTACAACTTTCAAACGGCTTCTGTCTCTGTGACTGACCTTTACGGAACCACTATGGACCTGCTGACGTTATGACCTGTTTTGTTATTTATATTAGAATTATTAATTCATTATTATCATTCAGTGACCCCTCGGCTGTCCTCCCAACTCGACCCTCACGAATGTACATATGATATATAAGGTATATGAGGTATAAATAAAGGCACAAACAAACAAACATATAGCTAAGTGCCTGTAAAGTTGGTTTGTTATGACAAAGGCTGGTTATACCGGCTTTACTGATGCAGATACAAATACCTCATTGAAACACAATTTAAACTCCATACACACATGTTTTCTTCAGCTGACGCAGTCGGTGTGTGGCCATTAAACTCACAGTACGGAGCATCAGACAGAACGGGGAACGGAAATGACGGGGTAGCAAGAGGAACCCAGTTAGCCCCTGGTCCAAACGGAGACCCAGATGGCGCTTTCCTGTTTTCGGGGACTGCAAATTCCTACATAGACATTCCCAACAACGGCAAGCTGGACGTGCAATACTCCTATACTATACTGGCCCACATATATCCTACAGGTCAGGCCGGGCCAATCTTCAACTACGTCGGGACCAACGGTCAATGGGCGGCACATCTTTGGCACTTAACTCCACAGCACTTGTATATGAGGTACGTTTATAGCCCGGTATCCAGTCTGGTGTGGTCTTGCAGCGTAACGGCAAGCTGTTTGGCCTAAAACTCTAAAGTCTTCTCTGGGAATCCTGCCATGTCTTCTATTTTGTACCCTTTGTCAATACACTAACTTTATGTAACAATAGGTACCTGACTTCGGTCGGGGAGGTAAAAGGCAGTTTGGAGAGTGGGTTCGGCTAGACTTTGACCCAGTGCCCTGGAAAGAGGATTTTAGACACACCAAACCTTAGTACGGCCTCAAAAAGGCAATGAGACTGCCTTTAATAGGTAAAGGCAGTCTCATAGCCTTTTTGTATCCAGTCTATTATTAATAGCTCCAGTTTGTTTATCTATTTTTTTGACGGCATGAAAGCGATTAGAAGAGATACTAAACAACAAGTCAATTCGATACATTCACAATCTTCCTTTTACTTATGAGTTGTCATGATGCAATGATCTGTGTGCATGTTTGCTTCTCTTCTCTTCGCGGTTGACAATTGAAACATTGTAGCACATTATCTGTCTATTGCAGGGCGCTCGGACGAGATGGACATCACCCAGAGGGGGTTGGTGCGAATGTGCTGCAGCAGCACGCTTGGAACTACGTGGGCGGAACCTACGATAGTTCCACAGGGTTTGCAATCCTCTGGAACAACGGTCAAGCGGTCGCACAGGTGCAGGTCGGGGTCCCGTCTGTCGCAACTCAGTACCCGGTCCGGGTGGCGGTGAGGGCCGGAGACAGTCGGTACTTCGCGGGCCGTATAGCCTGTATCCAGCTGTACAACTACGCCATGACTCAAGAACAGATAGAAGCAGCATGGGAGACGTGTTTCCCGAGAGGTTTGTGTTTTATTTTTTTTTTATTCAAATTGCAACAATGCAATACACGTGGAGCACAGGCAGCTGTTCCTGGTGTTGTGTCCCGCACATAGAAATGGATAATGGACAGACAATACTCGTTTTCACTTGAGTCTGGTGGGGAAAGTCGTGCAAAGTGCCTTTCCCAAGGGCACAAGTTTTGTGTTTTAACTATGCATTTTAACTGTAACTGCAGCTGGGACTGGAGATTCTCAAAATTTATAGGGAAACGCTAAAAAAAAGCCTGCTTTAATTTTCCTACATCGTCGTTTTAAAGTTTTCACACTATTTCTCGTGATCATTCCGACCTAACACTGCCTAGCCTGGATGCTAGTTATAGACCCCGACTCGACATAATTTCGTGATTTCGTGTTTTTAACTGCTTATTTTTATGACCCTTACAAATGTTCTTTTCAACCCGAAACAGCAACGCCACCTCCAGAGAATTTCCGGATAACGACTATCACTGGAACATCAGTCACCGCTGCGTGGACCCCGACCTCCAATCTCATCGCTTTCGGCTACCGAGTGTGGATAAGGGAAGGGGATTCGGCTGACACACTTTTTACACATTACCTTCCAATCATCCAAACGGAAGTTACATTCCAGAACCTCATACCAGCCACAGAGTACATCATATCGGCAACAACTATCAACATGTACGTCGAAGGACCGGACGTCATTGCCACAGTTATAACTGGTACTGTAACCCTTATTTCATTTACATTTTTGTTTTATTCTTATATGTAAAAGCTGTATTTATGTAAAGTTAATAAAAGGGACTAAATATGATACGATCTAATATGAGTGAAAGATGCTCTACTTTTGCTTTTTCAAATACAAAATCGGACTTCTATTTGGGGTTTTTATTAGTGAACATATTTGAACTGTGGAGAGGAAATTATTACCCAAGCAATTGAATTACTTTTGAAAACCGGGTGATAATTTAGCTCCTGTTGTTTGAGTACAGGAGTCAATGTTGTCTCGCATGGGTGGCAGGGTCCTGGAAAACGCCGGATATTTCGACAGGTACACTTCAATGGGGGCCCGCAAGCCTTTTTCCGTAGAGCGTAATCGGCCGTTTTTTAAAATTGTACGTAGAGCGTAGACGGGCCGCTCTAATTCATCGTAGAGCGTAATTGGCGCATTTTGCGTAGACAGTATTCGCCGTTTTAATTCTACGTAATGCGTTGTAGCCACTTAGAATTTATCGTAAAGCGTAATCGAGAAGTTTCCGAGTTCAGTGTAGAGCGTTGTCAGGATCCCCCCCCCCCCTTGCAGCCCCCCTTTAATTCTTCTTGAGAGATTGTACGTATCCAGCTGTATATGTGGAGAGAATTTTGTTTTCTAATTTAATCGGGTATTGCAGTACTTCGGGATTCTTATACATATCTACTGATATCCTCCCATTCGGCCTGTTTTTATAACCATAACCAAACTACCAATCATTTACCTCCTCCCATCCTTTAGTACCATGGAACCATGAAACATAGTAACTCACCAATAAGCCAGCTAAAACAACCGGAGGTAATCATTTGTCACGTATACTTTCAGCCACGGAACCTCCTTCAGAGTTGGATGTTGAAGACAGGACAATCGATACAGTTGCCATCTCATGGCAGCCTCCGAAAGGTGTGATCGTCGAGTACTCCATCAGCTACACCGGCAATGGGAGAGGTACGTCCGTGACCAGTCCAGGAGACACACACACCTGCGTGTTGACAGGTCTGATCCCCGGTACGCGGTACGACATCGCCTTGGTGGCCGTGAGCAGAGTTGGGAGGAGCGTCGCTGTCACTACAAGTGTCTTAACAGGTTAGTGACAGGACTCCCAATCAGCCGGACTGAAAGACATAAAAACTCCTTTGTTGCGAGTTCCATCAAAGACCTACAAAATCCAGGCTACATTTATTCGTCCACATTACATTTATTCATATTACGTACTTTTATCACTGTGTGTCCACTACGTCGTCCATGCATTTTGACTATACTTACCATATTTTAATAAATCGATTATTTAATGTAATATCTTTTAACTGATGAAATGTTGCTTATTAACAGAACTGTGTTTTAAAAATTTAGTCTAAGTTGATGAATAAAGTTTGAATTTACTGAATTTTGAATGAAATATCTTCTTTTTTTTCTTTACTTTCAGAAACGGACCCACCCTCAGCTGTGGACATAAGTAACTTGTCTTCTACGTGGATGGTTCTGGAATGGACGGCACCCCAGGCCAGGGTCGTGTCGTACAAGATCACAGTTTCACAGAAATTCAGCGAAGAAACGTTCAGGTAAACGTTCTGTTATAACATCATCAACTCATTGTTTATGTTTTTCATGTATGTAGCTGGCAGTATGTGATGGAAAAGTGAAGTACAATGCGAATTGTGCAAAGTGGAAAAGCTGTTTACAATGAGCAAAATGTAGTAAGAATCACGTTGAATGGTCAGCAAAATACTACTGAAAACCAAAATGTATTTTACTTAGCACTTGTTCGGCAGAACGTCTCATTTGTGTAATGAGTAGCCTTCGTAGCAGGCTTATAGAACTGGGGGTCTGGTGGTCTTCGGCTGTTTTCTGATTAGCCCAGTTCAAAAACGGGGGTAATTCAACCAGGCCGGCTAAGTTGTCTATATGTAATCAGACAAACGCACATAAAAGATCCTAAAGACTCCCCAAATCCCCAGGTTTTGGCATGCTATAGAGGCTATCATCTAAGGTCATATTCGCGTATTCAAATATATGGCAAGATATCGTCTGAAGTAGGAAGAGTTCTAAGACTTATGCAAATTAACCAATTGAAACATCCAACGAAAACCGTGAAAAAAATCAGAGTTCCCCGCAGGCGCAGTACGTTAAGTCTACGTGCTGATTGTCAGCACTGTTTACGAGTTTCTCATCCCCAGAATGCATTGCGAAAACAGGGGTATAAACCTCATTTGCATATGTCAGGAAGGCATCGGAATGATCCTGGTGACGTTAAACAACTTGTTTTTCAGTGTGTTTAGAGGTGTTGGGGTACTTTATTCTCAATTAATTAATTAATGCTTAATTAAATTACTATGGGTTGAATCTGACAACAAATAGAGAATGAATTTTTGAATATGTGGTTTGTACCGTTATAGTGGTAACGCTATACTGACACTAGTAACGTTGCAAACTACATGTTCCATGTTTAAAAGAATACAAAAACTTCATTTTCTATTTGTTGCCAGATTCGACCCATAGTAATTTAATTAATGTTGGCATAAAATGTCCCAACACCTCAAAACACAGTGAAAAGCAGGCTGTTCAACGTCCTCAGGATCATTCCGATGCCTTCCTGTCCTATGCAAATGAGGTTTTGACCCCTGTTTTTGCAATGCATTCTGGGGATGTGAAACTCGTGAATACAGTAATTACGTGACTACAAACAAAACTTAAATTATAAAAGTAGAATAACATATTAGTGTTATATAAGTGATGCCGAATTGCGTGAAATGACCAATTCTGACATGTTTGTTTCAGTGTCGATGGATCCAAAACATCTTACAACGTCACTGATCTTCTACCTGAAACTGATTACGTCATAAAGATGGCTGCCGTCGGTGAGCACGGTCGGAGTGTGGAAGTCACCTGCTCAAAACAAACAGGTAAGGCATGCACAGACGTTCTTATGAATACATTTTAATTACGAAATTTATACGCATACACATATGTACATCACACGCACTCACACGAACAGATACAAACACAGACACACACAAACACAAGCACAGACATAGACATAAACACACTCACATGTACATGCACCTACACACACAGAAACACATTCATACACACACACACACACACACACACACACACACTCAAACACAAACGCACACACAAACGCACACACACTCAAGCAACAAAATACGCACACAAAAATATTCTTACATACACATACACATACACAAATCACTCATTCGGTACACAAACGGAATACACACACATGCAAAGACGTGCACACTAACTCTCACACACACAAACAAACACAGATACAATATATTTTTTTTACTTCATCACAAATCATGCCTATTGCTGATTTACTGGTGAATTACTGAAATCTTCTGTTTCCCTGTAAAGAGCCGATACCGTTACCTGTGACTCACCCCGTCACACCGACCCACGTTAGTACTGAGGCTTACACAAGTGTTACATGGAGAGACACCACAGTGACTTCCTCGTTTATTGAATCAACCTTCAAGTCTACCATCGAACGGCGTACAACAGGTAACATTTCCACAATAAAATGTTAATGGGGTCGTGTGCCGCAACGACAGCGTGCGCGATTCGGAATCAAGAGGTCCCGGGTTCGAGTCCTGACATGCCATCGATCTTATGCCCTTGGGAAAGACACTTTACACGACTTTCCCCACTAGACTCAAGTAAAAATGAGTATTGTCTGTCAAGTATTAGTTTCTATGTGCGGGACACAGCACCGGCAGTACTGGCTTGTGCTGACTTTTCCAAGGCAGGGCATTAGAATTTCTAATGTAACAGTAGAACCGTGTATATTTATTGTAAATGTGTCTGTTAGCCAGGTGATATAAGATATATAAATTAAAATCAGTCAAGGTCATGTTTTGGTGTCATGAGCACTTTAAAGGGGAATTGCAAACTCTTCTATACATTTTAAATATTTTATCGCTCAGTAGATTTTTAAAAAAATTGCATGTGTCAGATTAAACATTTTAGGGATGTAAAAGTTTGGTCTTATTTTCATCGTGTAGTGGATTGACAGAGTTAAGTTGTACAGATTCATTGATTTGATACATGTCTATCACGATAGCTACCTCTGCTGAAAGGACAGTGAAGCCAGACACAGACCACGAAACCAGAACAACAGACCAGCAAACCACTGCAGTCTACAGTACACACAAGGAGGAGATGCCACTAGGTGATTTACAAATCAACAACATTTAGTTACTATTAACTCAGCATTATTTATGTAGCTTCTATGGTTTATTTATTCATTTTAACTTTATTTACATAAGATTACATGTAAAAATGACCATGAAAAACAGGGCTAATGCATTTAGAACTCCCTGATCACAGTTAGGAAATGCTAATAATAATAATTATTGTAACAAATAGTAACAATGAAAAGTAATGCAAAATAATAAAGTAACGTAATGATAAAGTCACACAAAGACTTAAATGATCAAAGACGTTATAATTCACTACTCACATTTAGACCAATAAACAATACTTGAAACAACAATTGAGACAACGATTGAAACAATAATCGAAACAATAGCTGAAACAACAACTGAGACAATAATTGAAACAATACCAAGTACAAATAATGATGATAACAATTTGAAAAATGTTTAAGGAATGATATGCGCATGGTATTTCCACAAGGCAAAAAAATCTTCCACTAAATCATAACATTTGCTTTTATTTTTTGTGTGATTGACTCGATGACAAAAAAGTATTACGTGCATATTATACATTTTCCTATGTGAGTATTTACCTACATTTACTTCAGTTAAGTAACACTATGTGAACTTGACTTTCAGACAAGACAACATACAGCACATCACCAGCCCAAACAACTGCGGGAACTGACGAAAAGGTACGGAATTCGATGTGTTTTCAACAAGTAATGAGCTTGATCTTTCATTATAATTGCAATTTTTTCTGGAGATGCTAAACTATGTCACACAACAGAAACGGTCAGCTTTAAAGCAAAGCCCAGTAATCTGACTTCCGAGTTTTAGCCATGACAAACACATTGGATGGGTACTGCACTGAGTCAAAAGTTATCCAGGACGTGAGACTTAACTTATGGGTGGGTCATTCACGAGCTTCCCATCCCCAGGATGCATTGCGAAAACAGGAGTCTAAACCTTATTTGCATAGGACAGGAAGGCATCGGAATGATCCTGTTGACGTTAAACAGCTTGTTTTTCAGTGTGTTTTGAGGTGTTAGGGCATTTTATGCTCATCGTTAATCAAATTTCTATGGCTCGAATCTGACAACACAATTTTGTGTTCACATGGAACATGTGGTTTGTAACGTTACAGCATCAGTATAGCGTTACCACTATAACGTTGCAAACCACATATTCCAAAAACTTTAATCTCTATTTGTTGTCAGATTCAACCCATAGTAATTTAATTAACGATGAGCATAAAATGCCCCCAACACCTCAAAACACACTGAAAAACAAGCTCACACACAGGATCATTCCGATGCCTTCCTGTCCTATGCAAATGAGGTTTAGACCCCTGTTTTCGCAATGCATTCTGGGGATGGGAAACTCGTGAATAGGCGATATACTCTGCACTAATTAATGTTAGTTAACGGTTTTGAATCACCCCTGACAGCTCCAGCATATTCTACAAGGGATGGACCAATCACAGCTGGAGTCAGGAAAACCAGAGGACATCCTGTCTGTGATGAACAGCATCAATGACGTCATCACCGCCGGTGCCCAATCGTCAATGCCATCATCAGTTATGGTACGCTATCTAACAATTTTGACTTCAAATTACTCAAAAAGCCATGTTCCGTTGATTTGATTAAAGATGAAGAGCATCCTCTGGGAACCCCAAAACTGATGCGAGCGTGCGAATAAAAAAAAAAGTTTGGCAAAAAAAAGGTGGTTTTATTATGAAATCTATGACGTCATGAAGGTTGAACAAATGACATTTTCGTCTTTTTCGTTTAATTTCTTCATTCTATGACATTGGTATCGTTTTCAAATAGTTCTTTTTGCAACCTACGGTATATATTTGGTCATTTTAAAACCTTTTTGTACCATTTACAGTATGGTTGAAAAGTTTTTTTGGAAACGGACGAAACTTCATGCGCGCGTGGATGTCATCCATATAATAAAATCAACATGGCCTAATGTATAAGTGCAATGATTCAGTTAGAATGTGATACTTTCTGTGTACTATATAGATACTACTGTAACTGGATCTCTCCGGCACCTGTTATTTGCCACTCCCAGCCCCAAGGACAGACAACACTTAAGCTCCTGTTCTGTATAACAGGAGCTTTCTAACTAATTTGCATTATCTTGTCTTGACTTGTCTGACTTTTTTTCCTTTTTCGACTTCCAAAAACTTATCTTCACTTTATTTGCATATCAATCAATAGTTAGTGCTTATAAACCTGCATTTCCCCTCTGGTCTCTCAGTCACTGACGAAAGCTAGTGGATACTAGCTGAAACGTCTGACGTTTCCAAAATTATATCCAGTTGCTTGAGTAACTGCTTTTTAGCGTATCGTATTACCTGGATGTCTAATCTTCATCGACGTACTATAACTACATAAGCTGTAAATACGAATGTGTTTCTTTCCCCTCTACAGGAAGATATATCAGCACTGGTAGAAACGCTGGCTAGTGCGTCAAGAGGGGCACAGGGTGCGTCAGTAACAAGCATGGCTGCTATCGCTGATGGTAAGATCAGTAATACTGTGTGCCTTATCTCTGTTCTTCCAGCTATTAACATTTACTAGAAATGTCAATAAATCCTTGCAATATTATTTAAGAATTCAAAAGCCTTTATTTAGTTATTTATTTCTGTTTCATTTAAACAGGGTACAGACCTCGGTGCTATTTAAAACACTGCTTTTCAGGAATGCATTGTGACAACAGGTTACACAATGAAAACAATGAAACCAACACATTAAACAATACATAAAGTTACAAAATAACCAAGCCTAAAAACAAAATCATTAACCGTAAGTCGATGTCGTTTAAAAATTAAAAAAAATTCTTTATAAATTACTGAATGATATCTGTAATACTGTAAAAAAATCTACATACATAACATTAATATGTGTCTTGTTTAAGAAATGGTATAATGACTTGATGCTTTGTGTGGTCAAACAATATGGATGTGCTATTCAGTCCTAAGCAAATATTGTCAGATTATGAGCTAATATTGTTTTTATTAGCTAATAATTATTGTTCAGATTAATTTTGTTAATTTCCACTTATCCAGTGGAAAAGTCTAAAATACTACTTTATTCATTCATGGTTTTAACCCTGGATGACTGATCTTCTCAAAAGTTTCTCAGATTAATATATTTAACGATAATTTTGTTAACTATTATCTACTTTCAGCCCTGACGAAGACAGCTTCAGCAGTCATCGACATGCTCCCGGAGCAACAACCACCGATCATGACCAGCTCAAACATCCTGGAAAGTGAACTGATTGATTTGGGCTCTGCAGACGTCTCGCCGAAGCAGCAGCTTAAGATGCTCAAAGACAAGCAGAAGGAAAACGAAGACATGGTGAGGAAAATCATCTCCTACTTGTTGCTGGGGCCACAAGTACCCCCGAAATCCTCCGTATCATACAAATGTGTCTCATTATGGAACAGCCTTCAGACAAACATACGAACAATTTCCTCTTTTCTACCTTTTAAAAATACCCTGAAAGCCCATCTTATAAACCACTCCGACCCCTTGTATTAGATTCATATCTTCAGTTATTATTTTTTTTTAATTTTATGTATACTATTAATTGTTTCATTATTGTTATTGTATCATTTTGCGCATGTTTGAATTATTTTGATAACAACACCCTTGTGTTATGTATGTATTATTCCAATTCAATTATGTTTAGTTTTGGTTAGTATAGAGGAGGAAGGCTTAGCATAAGCTAAATAAACTTTTTCCTCCTCCTGCACCTGTTTTATTTATCATTAGTGTATTATGTATAATTTTTTTATTGTTGTTGTGCAAATAAACAAACAAACCAACCCCGGCTTTATGCTGAGTATTACTTTCAATTTTGGCGTTGTTTGTTGGGTGGGAAGAGGTAATTTGCATTTGACTCAGGCCCATTATTTTACATGTAAATAGCATCAGGCCTTATGTTATGTATCCTGGTAGGTTTTCTAGCCGCCAATTTTTATAGCTAAGGCCATGTTGATTTGATTATATGGATGACATCCTCCGGGAGCCCCAAAACTGATGCGCGCGTGCGAATAAAAAAAAGTTTTGCAAAAAAAAGTTATTTTCATTATGAAATCTACGTGGTCATGAGGGTTGAGCCAATGGCACAGAATATGGTTTGGCGAATAATCTAGTCTTCAAGTTCATTTCTTTACAATTTCGTCTTTTTTGTTTGAATTTTTGGCAATCTACGACATTTGGTA
>NW_017803402.1:146002-228995 GCF_001625305.1 Branchiostoma belcheri | reverse complement strand
AATGAGGCTGTAGCATCTTTCAGTTCTCCAAGTGTTCACATATAAACGATCCAACAGCTTATTTTATTTATTCTTTGTATCCTTCAATTCAGGGCCCTGCGATGTAGCTATTATCCGCTAGGTGTCACCATTTCACTGCTAGTTATATTTAGGCCATGTTGTATTTGATTATATGGATGACATCCTCCGGGACGACCCCAAAACTGATGCGCGCGTGCGAAATAAAAAAAGTTTTGACAAAAAAAGTTATTTTCATTATGAAATCTACGTGGTCATGAGGGTTGAGCCAATGGCACAGAATATGGTTTGGCGAATAATCTAGTCTTCAAGTTCATTTCTTTACAATTTCGTTCTTTTTTTGTTTGATTTTGGCAATCTACGACATTGGTATAATTTTTATTAATTTTTTTTGTAACTTATGGTATATTTTTGATCATTTTGCAACTGTTTTGTACGATTTACAGTATGGTTGAAAACTTTTATTTTTTTTAGAAACGGCCGAAAATTCATGCGCGCGCGGATGTCATCCATATAATCAAATCAACATGGCCTAATCTTGTGTTATATCAAATCAGTGAGTGAAATTAGAATGATATCCATAGTCCAATTCATCTCCGTTGCTAACCTTCAACGTTTCCTAACCTGATAGCAAAAACGAGCGGCACTGAACATTGTGAAATCACTGGACAACATTGCTGCCACGCTGTTGGCATTGCAGCCTGGAGACGCTGAGTATCAGGCGACGTTTGGGACTGGAAACGTCGGGGTCACTTTGTCGAGATCACCTGCAAACAGAGAACTGCACCTCGGTAATGGTCGCATTAATGTGACTATTCCACCCACATCAGGTGGAAGTCAAACTAACGACATGCTGGACCTCAAGGTACTTTTTCTCATACTTTTCCCAATGTATCCAGTGATTTGATTTGATTTGATTTGATTTATTAGACTGTATATTAACCAGATAGATATATACAGTCAGGACTGCCCAACTAGCCGGAGGCTATTATAAAGGGCAAGCCCTCACAACAAGAACGTAAACAATTAGTAACAGTTAACAGTGTCGGTTACACTTCAGATAAACACACTATTACATAACAGATGTTGTGGCCTAACGTTAACAAGATATGCAATCTGGCCTAGTCGCCATGCGTTTACTGTAAATACATTGTGTACTATATCAAGATTGTCAGGTTAACGTACTATTACATAACGGATGTTGCGGACTAACGTTAACAAGCTATGAAATCTGGCCTAGTCGCCATGCGTTCCCAGATGTTCACGTTCAAGGTTCAAGGTTCATTATAACCAGCATGTAAGGAAAACAGAAATGTACGAGTACAAACGATTCTATTGTCACCTACACGCCAGATGAGGCCATTTACTGAGCGTGGTTGCAATCAACATAAAATACATAGAATGTGAGGAATTGGTTCATGTGAAAAATGTTCAGCATGAAGGAGAAAGCAATTGTACCTTAGTTTATGAAATGCATTATCCAATGGGTTAACTTTTCTCATTCTATGTTTTTTTTTAGATGTTGGTTTTCAAAAAGAATCCATATTCCTGGACACAATCGACAGGGGGACAAAACATCTCTTCACCTGTTACGGTTCTAACAATGGATGCGAGAGGATCTGGAAAAGGGATAAAAGCTAAGAGAGGCCTCACAGAAGAGAAACAAGTAAAACTGAACATTCCGTTTGCACCACCGTTGCAAGAGGAAATGAGGCTGACAACAGACTCACCACACGGAACTATCCGTACGCCGAGAACAAAGAATCCGGAAAGCAGCATCAACGGAACCAACGGCAACGCCATGACGTACCACCGCTTCAGCGTTCCGGACGGAAACGTCATCCCTGTCCTACACATGAGCTGGTGGGACATAGACGCGACCTTTCACGTGTACTCTTCGTATGGATCCAAGCCTACCGTCGAGGGGTATGCGGAGAAAAGAGTCATTCAGCAGGAAGACGGGTTAGAGGCCTGGCTCTCAGAGACAGACTTCACTTTCTCATATACACGCAACATCACACACCGTGGCGGTGTTCTGTACGTTGGCGTACTAAAGATAGGTAAATTACAGCAATGTCTTATTTGTCGTATATTTAATCTATTTCTCTGATAGCCTTACTCAAAACGTTTGCGTGTGTAATTGGTCTTTTAATGTCGCAAATTGGCCTATAACTCTATCCGATTTAGTATTCAATTTTGTAACAGAATGGTCATGTACATATGAATTGATAATGCTACTGTAAAGGTTTTTCTATTGATTTTATCTTGTGTAGATAATGTTTTTAATGATGTGTTTCAGTCAATTCCTGTTATATCACTTCATCAATTTAACCTTCGGGCTGTTGTGATATAGGTGAATTACGTAATACTAATAAACCATTCTACTTTTCTCAGGCCATGCCGCGGGTTATTCAAAACCAGACCAGGAGAGAAACATGCCCCCCAAGGACGACTCAGACTACAGACTGTGGATGTCAGCTGCTGGCTGTTCTTCTTGGGAGGAAACTACCGAACAATGGGGGCTGGAACAATGCGACGTAAGTTACGTCTAATTTACATATTACAATTCGACGTAAGTTAACTCTAATTTATATATTACAATGCGACGTAAGTTACGTCTAATTTACACATTACAATGCGACGTAAGTTACGTCTAATTTACATATTAAAATCCATCTGACTAAAAACACCATATCCATGTTCCCGCTTTTAGTATCACATACAGCGATTCTAAATACAATTTTGCACTGAAAAGAAAACACTAACTCACTACTTGTACGAGCTACTTGTACGTCTAATTTACATATCACAAAAATAATAGATTACAATCCATCTGACCAAGAAGACCATACCATGTGCCCGCTTTATGTATCACATTAAGCGAATCTAAATACAATTTTGCACTGACAGGAAAACACTAACTCACTACTTGTAAGGGCTACTTGTACGTCTAATTTACATATTACAAAAATGATAGTGTTACATGCTAGAGAAAAGCAAGCCAGTAGGTCTATACCCTCCCCTGGTAAGTAACGGACAAGCCCTAGCAGTGGGATCTAGGACAGAGAAGGCATTCCAGAGGGGTAGGATTTCAGTCTGTCTCAAGGTTCCTGAGAGGTGGGACGTGAGAATAAAGCCTGGCAACTTGCAACCTGAGTCTCCGCTTCTTCAATCGGAAAAGAACACTCAAACAGATAGATTAAATTACATCTGACTAAAAACACCATATCCATGTTCCCGCTTTTAGTATCACATATAGCGATTCTAAATACAACTTTGCACTGAAAAGAAAACACTAACTCACTACTTGTACGAGCTACTTGTACGTCTAATTTACATATTACAAAAATGATAGATTACAATCCATCCAACCAAAAAGACCATACCATGTGCCCGCTTTTTGTATCACATTTAGCGAATCTAAATACAATTTTGCACTGACAGGAAAACACTAACTTACTACTTTTACGGGCTACCTCCAAACCTATTGAGAACGCAAGAAACTTGCCACGTTTTGATTTGATTTGTCTACATTTCATCTCCTAATAAAACAAATAGAAACAAGAAAACATGTGGCCAAGGTAAAATTACGTGCTATAGTTACTGCAGTGATATGTTTCCCCGGTTATAGTTTTCAACAGTTTTCAACAGTTTATTCATAAAAATCAGCCTTGCTTCCGGTACAAAATCAAGCTGAATAACAATGATTTTTTACAGTTATCTACCACATACAAATACAAATTAACATTGCGATACATATACAGCCACACAAACAAACAAAAACATTACAAAAGCCACATAATGTTACATTTGTTATCATTTTTCGAAATATCTCAATATGTATTAGGCTAATCTGGACATACACAACAACGTGTTCCACTGTCAATGTCGCACGGTCGGGTCAAGCATTGCAGTCGGCACCATGACTCTCCCTGTCCCGAACTCCATAGACTTCATCAACGCCTTCAAGAATTTCAGCAAAGTGGGCGAGAACGCCGTGGTGTTCTCTATCGTGGTGTCCGAGTTCATCCTGTACGTCCTTCTCATGGTTCTTCTGTGTGTGGACTTCAACCGTTTAAGGGTAAGTACAGAGTGGGCTTTTTGTACACTTTTTGAGAGGTATTCTTTTTATAGGTTAGTCTCCAACAACGTCGATGAAGGTTAGATATCCAGGTAGTACAATACGCCAAAAAGCGGATACTCAAGCAACTGGATATGATTTTGGAAACGGTCAGACGTTTTAGATAGTATCCACTAGCTTTCGTCAGAGACTGAGAGACCAGAGGAGAAATGCCGGTTTATAAGCACATACTATTGATTGATGTGCAAATAAAGTGAAGACATTTTTTTTTGAAAGTACCTGCATTTCTCCTCTGGTTTCTTAGTCACTGACGAAAGCTTGTGGATACTAGCAGAAACGTCTGACCGTTTTCAAAATCATATCCAGTTGCTTGAGTAACTGCTTTTTGGCGTATAGTCTCCTACAATTTTCGATATTAGCTAATATGTAGAATCAACTATGTACAACTTCCCATTTATGTACATGTTGCCATGCATTGCATTTGCTAAATCTGCCTTAAGGGTAAGTACAGAGTGTGCTTTTTGGAAAAATTTTCGAGTGGTATTCTTTTTATAGGTTAGTCTCCTACAATTTTAGATGTTAGCTATGTGGAATCAACTATGTTGCCATGCATTGCATTTGCTAAAATTGTCTTAAGGATAAGTACAGAGTGTGCTTTTTGTACAATGTTCGAGTGGTGTTCTTTTTATAGGTTAGTCTCCTACAGTTTTAGATGTTAGCTACGTGGAATCAACTACGTTGCCATGCATTGCATTTGCTAAAATTGTCTTCTTCTTCATCTATATATTTTAAGTATTCAATATTTTCTTTACTAACTTTAGTGTAAAACACCTCAGGACCAAAGGAACACGCTGCCCAAAGTCAGTCTGATCCCCCCAGACAGGATGCCTGCTCCTCACGTCTATCAGCTCACGGTCACCACCGGGTCCATGTTCGGGGCTGGGACCACCTCACGGGTCGCCTTCCAACTCTTCGGGTCAGAGGGCACGACTCCTATCAAGATGCTCAACCCAAGAGGGGAGGTAGGCCTTACATGTATTCTCATATTTCTATGCATTTCCCATGCTTGTGCGTTAACTTAGGCCTCGGTCACAACCCGCCGTGCGTGCTTTTTGTCTGTACGTTTTTTTGGGAGGCCACGTTTGCTACGTTTTTTTCTGAAAACGTGGGGAAGGATCCGGAGTGGTGTCGACGCACGTCACTCGCACGGTTTCGCAAGGTGTAAGAGTGTGGTCTGCACGCCACGTCTGGCAGTGAGCGGTTGCGTTCATAGTTTGTTGCGCAATTGATAAGTGAGTTATACGTGCTTGCAACGTACGATCTCTGTGCAATTGCAACTTTACCGTAAGGAGGTCGTACTCACACGTGCTGCTTACGTACGAGGCACGCGCGTCGCCTATACTCGCACGTACGGGTGGTGAATCCGCAGATCGCACGCAGAAAAAGTTTTACATGCACTTAAAGTTCTACGGCGTGTCTGCGTGCTCCCAAATCCGTAGGATTCCGTACGGAGGTGGTACTCACCACGCACGGATGTCCTACGTTTGCCCACGTTTTTGCACGTAGACAGCACGCAGAAGCACGTACGGCGGGTTGTGACCGACGCTTTACGCTCCTATCACACAATCACGACCTTTCACCGAAACTGTTACCGATCACAAGCCGACTAGTGTCTGCTGACGTTCGGGAGGACCAAATTTAGACCACGCCTACCTTTCTATACGAATCTAAATGAATTTGAGTTAGATTGGAGTCAAATCGCCCGCTGAATATGACATGACACAAACACCACTGACATACTTCCGGACGGTTAGCCTGTGTTTTGCTGACTTACGGTGTTTTGCTGATTTTAAAAAAATTGAAACATTTGGCTGGCAACTTTGCGCCCAACCACTCTTTACCATGGTCGGATAGCGTTCGGTAGGCCAAATTCGCGAATGTGTGACCACTGCTTAAGGTAACAGATGTAATTAATTAAGAAAACAGTGATAATTTATTAATGCACGGTTTAGTAAAGAATTCATAAATCCATGTCCAAGTAAATTATTGAGATGTAGGGGTTTTGTTTCATTATTTTCACCAGTGAAAAGGTTTCTAGATCTAGTCAGAAGATATGGTGAAATAATGTTATACGTTTCTGACAAACAATATCACATGTAATAGTGACAATCATTGTTTTTGATTGGATGATTGACTATAGTTAAATAGCTTTGGTTCCTGTATCATTAAAGACTATATGTCACACTTTATGTCAATGCCGGGTGCTCATATCGTAAACATTATCATTAGATTGATGATAGATAAAGTACAAAAAGTATGTTTGTTATTTACCGTAACTTTGTCACGATTACAGGCTTTGGTTCGTGGAAGTACTTTACATTTTATCATGCCTGTGCGAGAGTCACTTGGAGAAGTGCTGTTGTTGCACATCTGGCATGATAACTCTGGGGAAGGCGACACGGCATCCTGGTTCCTCGAAAATTTTCTCGTCAGAGATATAGAAAAGGATGTGGTGTAAGACTTTGAAGACATATTGTATCCCGCCTTCTTTTTGGATCCTAACCTGAACTCACAGTCTTTTGATCAAATTCTACTTCAATCTTATTACTTAGGCATGTTAGATATGCAAACTTTTAAAACGTTAATGTTTGAACAGACATACTGCAGAGCGACTACATTACTATCCTTTGCTTGATATAAGGATACCAATCATCACTCCTCGGGCTGGTAAAAATGTTGCATGATGTTGCAGAAAAACATGAAATCGGAGACTTTAGACTTCCGGAAAGTGTTTGAGGTTTGGGACTACTCAAGACATACGATTGATTGACGTACTACGTACACCAGTATCACACCATGGTTTCATACCAAGATTACACAGTACATATTCCTAGAGACCTCATGTCATATTCTACCACCAAGAGCATGCCGGGTCACAACCTTGTCAATCAAATGGAACTCAATCTTCACCCACCCACTTCCAATCCTCTGTACGCAGGACACGATACATACAAACTCCCCTTAAACCAATTCCGTTATACCAACGGAAAATTATGTAATTGCTTAACAGGTCTTACTTCTGCTGCCATGACTGGTTGGCTGAAGATAAAGGTGACGGAGAGGTACAGAGGGTGGTTCACGAAACTCCCAAGGAGGAACTGTCATCCTTCAGTAACGTCTTTACTGAAGCAACCAGCAACCTGTTCTACGATCAACAGCTGTGGACGTCTGTCATTGCAACTTCACCAGGTCAGTGTTTCTGTCTTGAAAACTTCGTGATCCTTAGAGAAAAGGTGGACACTAGACAATGCAAATAGCTTTTTTTACCTCCGGGAAAATGGAAGTATTGTTTTTGGTCTATCTTTGTGTACGCCTGTGTGTGTGTCAGTGTTTCCACATATTTGTGATTGGCATAACGTAAGAGGGCTTTTGTGATACTCTCCAAGCAGAGGTGGGGGAATAATCGTTACCTTTTTATATATGGTCGTTTTTTTGTCGTCGGTGGCCGCGGACCTTCTCTGGCTAATGGATACTGCCTGGCCAATTTGATACTGTTGCCACCGATAGGGATTTGCTTGGAGATTACTTCTTGGATTGTGATGGTATTTATTGTATTTGTACTTCATAAGGCTACACAATGCAACGTTTTACTGAACCCTGAAAGTGATCAAATGACTGGAAAGGGTTCTGCTGAGGTTTGTTTGCAAGCAGAAACATCACAATTAACCATCATATGTTTCATACCATGATTACACCCTACACACATTTCTTGTGACCTCGAACTGCATCCTACCACTCAGAGCATACTGGGGCACAACCCTGTAAATCAACTGAATCTTACTCACTCACTCACTCACTCACTCACTCACTGGGTCGAGCTTCCCTCGGTTCCAATGACAGCTCTCCATCTCTTCCTATCCTTCATGTATTCATTTCTACCATCAGGTTTTTCCTGTCGAGCTGGGTGTCGTCCATTAATTGGTTAATATAGTTTCTTGCTGGAAGACTTCTTTTTCCATGTGAGGGATCCCATAGTAATAACTGGTTTATGATTTTATTCTAACTTCTGTAGCAGTGTCCGAGGAATTTCGACCTTCGTTTTCTTATTGTTTCGCTCACTGTGGGTAGATTTTCATATAGTACACCATTCGGTATCTTTTGGTACCAGTGTACATTTTTGTTCCCATTTTCCTAGTTATAACTGAATCTTAAACTTCTATATGTTTCTCCACGGAAAATGAATAATTTGACTTCCTGATGTTGTTATGTATGTTTGTTCCTGAGTAGGTTCCAGCTTTACCCAGGCCCAGCGTCTGTCCTGCTGCTTCACTCTGCTGAACACCATGATGCTGGCCAGCGCCATGTGGTACCAGACAGATGACACAACTGACGACACACGAGTGTACAACCTGGGGGTCGCTCGCTTCACAGCAGAGGTAACAAGATTATGATACTATCATGAAAGTTCATCTGTGTTGGTAGTTATATGTTTAAAGTTAAAACTTTTGGTCCAACACAAAAAATTCTCTTACCTAGAGCTTTCGACCAGTCACTCTGGTCTTCCTCAGTAGACTGACCCAGTGAAGCTTATCACGTGGCTTCTTTGAACTATAATACTTTATTTCACTTGACACTGTAATGATTTTGGACACTGAACAAGACTATTTCTTGAGAGGCGTGAAGGAAGCCATATACATCAGAGCTCATCACCCTTCATTGAACCGCGACGGGGGTCGACATCGTCTACCAGATACCTTTGACCCAGTGTTGACGTCACACTTCAAAGACGCCAGGTGACAAGCTTCACTGGGTCAGTCTACTGAGGAAGATCAGAGTGACTGGTCGAAAGCTCTAAATGAGAGAACTTTTTTGTGTTGGACCAAAAGTTTTAACTTTAAACAAGATTATGATATTTAAGCTAGCCACTACTGTGTAGGGCAATACCTTATATATGTTTGTAGTTAGATTTGTATGTTTTCTTATCATCTCTTCATTTTTTATCGTCGCCGGTCTTCCCTCCTATATATATTTCAACAGGAGCTGTACACCAGCCTCATGACTGCCTTGACTGTGGCTCCTGTCAACACGATGATCGTCCAACTATTCCGCATGGAGGCGCCACTGTCTGCTAACGGTCCGGAGATGTCGATCCGAAACACCTCCTGGCAAGGTAACTATGAACATGGGAACAAAAGTCAAGTAAAACTGGAACATAATGATTGCAATTATGGCAAACTAGGAAAAGGCGTAGAGATTTTGAGTTACCACTGACGTTTCATGTGCCACTTGCAAAGAGATGAAAGTGATAAGCTCGTGATGCATTGCTTTTCATTTGAACAGAAGATGTACCTATACAGCAATGGAGCAAGGACGGTTACAACTTCCTCCACAAAAGCTAAAAAAATCAACTGTCAATATAGCCTACACCCTGCCTTCCTACGGGAATATGGATCGTAGCATCTGGCCAGGCGAGTCAGTCCGGGAATGGTTGATTCTTTCCCTCTGCGCGACCAAGGCGGCCAAGCTCCCCTGGCAAATATTCTCCCTATAAGGCCATAGCAAGTAATTTTCATGGATGACATCATCAGGGCGCGCATTAATTCTTGTCTGAATTTGGAAAAAAAAAAAGAAATTTTGTTGCCCTCTGACAATGTTCAATGTACCAAAATGGGCAAAGATGTCTGTTGCCATGCCGGAAGGTGGATGGCAGATAACTATGAAGAGAGGAGACAAGAAAAGGCTCTGATTTAATGTTTTGTTTCTTACTTTGATGCAGTGATATGTGATTCTGGCTGTGTGTATGTGATGTTCCCGCTGAATCAAGACCATTTGTACAATGATTGAGTCAATATTCTAAGTTGTAGGAACCTTGTTTTCTTCGGCCTGCCTTTTTGTCACCCGCTCGCATTATTAGATTTGGAGTCTGCGGAGGATGTCATCCATAAAATTCACTTGCTTTGGTCTAATGTACAGCCAGCGTAGTTAGTCTGGTAGAGACTGGTCTCGTATGTCGGACGACACGGGAGCCCCTAAGCCTAAGTTCAAGTCTGGTTTGAATTTCAGGACGTCTGAAGACAAGTCTGCACCGCTGGGCTCAGTACGTGGCGTGGCTGACCGTGTTCCTGGTGTCCACCAGCTCTGCGTTCTTCGTCCTCCTGTACAGTATGGACTGGGGGAAGGAGAAGAGCGACTCCTGGATGAAGGCCTTCATCCTCTCCTTCATGGGGTCCAGTTGTGTGATGGACACTCTTCAGGTATCTGTATCTGTATAGCCGGTATAACCACCTTTCGGCGTAACACACCAGCTTCTGTATCTGTATAGCCGGTATAACCACCTTTCGGCGTAACACACCAGCTTCTGTATCTGTATAGCCGGTATAACCACCTTTCGGCGTAACACACCAGCTTCTGTATCTGCATAGCTGGTATAACCACCTTTCGGCGTAACACACCAACGTCGCAGGCACGCGGCGCGGCGGCAGCTGACTACATTACACCGATCGACTTGTTACACCTAACCCTTGAACATCTAACTCTAGACTTTGTTTAAAGGTTAGTTTCACTCGGCGATAGTTCTAGGAAAGAATGAATTCTTGAACACCTCAATCCTTGGTTGATACCCTGGTACTTGAAGGCATGGCTATTTCATGTTCTCTTCTGGGCTGGTATTAGGTACGTAGTAATCGGGACGTCCACCAGCTTATTAGTCATTTTGTACATCATGCATAGTCTGAACATAGGTAATGATACTAATATCTACCCACCCAGGATGCCAGACTTCCGTCCGTGGGGCCGGCAGTGAGATTGTTCGGCAATCAAACGCAGATACCCCCGGCGAGTTAGATGAGCGCTCCGGGGAGTAGTAGGCTAAGGAGATTTCAGCCAGCCAGGGAGATTAGGCCGATCATCGGAGCCCTTATCTAGCTCGGCGGGCAAAACTGCTTTTGGCTGCCGAGCAAACTCGCTGCCGTCCCGTTAGTGTCTGGTGTCCAACCCTGTCCAGCTTTTTATTTCTACAATTTATCCCAATTCTACTAAACTTACAGACAAAGAAAAAAAGCATTCTTTTAACTTCCCAAAACCCACTAATTTTGGAAAAGGTGGGACAATACGTCTTCCATTGTTAAAAAAAAAAGAGAAGTCAACCCCCTTAGACATAGCTATAGCTGTAGACAGCTACCTTTCATCATGTAGATTTTATTTATTTTATAGGCTGTTTCATTGTTCCTTTATGTTGTAATTTGCAACTAGCCTCCGGGCACGAATTTGCAATAAACTTCTCTTATATCCGCCTACATTTGTCAATATCTATGTACATTTGCTTCATTCCAAAGTGGAGACCAAATCATCTATAGATGAAAATAATGTTAAATTTATACTCATATTCATAATATTTTGTATCCTTAAATGTCGGACAGATTAGTGTTGTAGTAAGTTACGTTGTCATACATTATGTACGGTTCCTAAATAATAAAGGTCTTTAATTCCTACCTACCCCCCTCCCCGCCATGTCAGATCGTCGTGCTCGCTGCCGTGCTGTCTGCCGTCTGTAGTCTACCGTTCCTCGCCAGGCCACCCGGTATAAGGAAGGAAGATCTAAAACTCAACCTGTGGAACTCTGCAGGTGAGAATTCCACCATTGTTCTTCTTCATTACTGCCCAGCCCTACAGCGTATGATTATTGGAAGCCATTGCGCTTACAATTGTGACCCGGTACATAAAAAAAAAGGGGGGGGGGAAGGATTACCGAGAAGGGAACATAAAACAATTGATTTTACGTGTGCTAAAGACGGGACAAGTGCATTAGTGCGTTAGTAATATTTACATATATACAAGACATGATGGGGTGGCTCAATGCAGCAGGGTCCTCTCCAGTTCAGATTTGAACTGGGCGAGAGACCCCGCCTCCGCCACACCAGGCTCAAGTTCATTCCATTCCCTGATGGTGCGGGGGAAGAACGAGAGCCTGTAGAAGTTGTTTCTGCAGTTGTTGGAGCAGGTAATGTTTGAGCCTTTCTTATTCACAAAATCACGACAAAAGACATGTACACAAATTGGACTGCTGGCCGCTTTTTATTGAGATGATGAGGTCATGAATGAAGAGGTCAGGGTAATGAGACAAAATAAAGAAAGATACAGGTTAGTAGTAATAGCAGGATATCAGATGTTGGCAAATTTATGCAAGGATTTTAGTAAATGATTTAGTACATGAGCGTCATTAAGCATTTTAATTTATCCATATTTAAATATAATTCATATTTAAAAATATTCATGACTATTAAATGATGTATCCATAACTAATAAATGATGCATTCACAACTAGAAAGGCCAATATTTGCTTTGGAGCAAATACAGCGATGGGTTCACCACATTTTACGACATGGCAAGGAAAGAATGAGAAACACAAGGGAAACCAATGATTTACATTGATATAACTATAATATGAAGTAACATACGACTAAAACAACAGTTGGATAGCTATTCCCTACTTTATTGGTTAGGATTTTTAATTGCATAATGCAAACTGTTGATTTTCAAAACAAAACACTTGAATACAGACATACTGTCAGTATGGAAATGCTCTGTGCAGCTGTTAATCAAGTTAAATCCCAACAGCCAATCAGCAAGAAATGCTCTGTGCAGGTGGAAATGCTCTGTGCAGGTGTTAATCAAGTTAAATCCCAACAGCCAATCAGCAAGAAGAATAGAGGAAAGCTGCATGCCTATTGGTTGATGCCCTGCATTCCATTGTGATGACTCATACCCAAACGTGGTAAACATGGCAAACTAACACAGTAATACATTTGCTATAACACAGCCAAAAAACTCAAATAAAACCATTCTAAAAGCCTGTATCACAAAAATTTAAAAAACGCCTAGGGGTATTTGCCCACTGTACCTCCATACCAAATTTCAGGACCTTAGGCCCTAAAATGAAGAAGCTGAATCAATTTAAAAAATGGCAGGAGAAGAAGAAGGAGGAGGAGGAGAAGGAGAAGAAACACCAGAAAAAGCAATATCGTGGTGTGGTGAACCCATAATTAAAAGATGACGTATGCATAACTAAGAAATTGATTGATACATATTGATGGTGAGTAATGTATGGACGCGTACTATACTATCAGATGTGTTATCCCATTGAGTGTTTATGGGTATTATGATATGTATTTGGTTATTTGTATTATGGATTATTGTATTTATCCTTTATGATCATTTTCATGACCACGATTATTGTCATTGATGAATATTATTGGTAACCATGGTTCATATAAGTTTTTGAGGGTTTGGTTACGTCATTGGAGGTATTTTGGAGGTTTCAGGCCGAACAATGTGTCACAACGTGAAACAACGTGTCACTTTTCAACTCAGATAACCCGGGCAACGTATTGCCAGACAACGCTCTATGAATATTAAGTTTTACGCGAATGACAAAGACAAACGCAAAGGCATGTCAAAAAATGACAACGTTTTATCTTACAGCACCAAAGAAGATTCACCCACCTACCAAACCTAACTGCCAAGCAGCTAAAAAGAAACGGGAACTCGGTAAGAAGTCCACCAAGACATTCAAGGAGCTTCTTTTGTTGGTCGTCTTTGTTGTTGTCCTCTTCTACATCGCCCAGACGAACAACGACCAGCGTATCTTCTATGAGACAGGAACACTGTCCACCGCCGTTCTACGGGAATATGATACAGTAAGTAAGGGTTATACTTAGGTGTCAGCCTTGTTAGCTTTCGTCCGCTCCCCAAGTTCCGCTAGAGCGGAAGAAAGCTAACAAGGCTGACACTCAGGCTAGGTATTACATGCGAGTCGGAAGTATTGTTTTGGGCAGAGGCAAGGCAGTATGCACTGCCCAAAGACCGACCATTAGCCCACGGTGGTGCAGCATTATTTATTTTCCAAGGAGCATTAGGGTATAGCCTTGGTCACTCCTTGGCCTTGCTAAATCTGTTTGGTGATCACGCACCCCCAACCCCCCGATGAATGAGGACACTCAACAGTCATCTTCGTCAACGATTGACTACCAAGAGATTACAGTTTGTACGTGTGCCATCCGCAGAAGTAGTTGAAGTACGTTGACATTGCGTCAGGCCACATAACAGTTATCAAAAAGTCAGACAACTGAAAAATGAAGTGACTTGAAAATCCTATGAACAAGGGTACAGAACTATTGCTGCATGACTCAATGTTGACAAACTCTATCTTGGCCAGGTCTGCCGCTGTAAAGCAATGCTCCCGAGTAAGACAGATGCTGAATATGCAGGCGTGAAAATAGTACAAATTCCTTATGAATACTTACAAGTTTTGCAAACTCCTTCCATGCCATGCTATAAGGCTAACGACTGAGACAGCGCAAAAATGTTTATTTTTGCATACAGATCAGAACTCCAGACCAGTTCTACACGTGGGCTGAGGAAGTCCTGCTGCCGACTCTGTATCCCTCCGCCTGGTACAACGGCAGGAAAATGAAGTTCTTAGACCGGCAGTTTGCACAGAACACCGAATCCTTCCGCGTCGGCCCTCCACGCTTGAATCAAGATAGGCGACGTCCAGGTACGTTTTTAATTTTCCTTTTTTACCTTATTAAATCTAGTAAGTAATACGTTTCAGAAAAGGTCTCTTACATGCATTGACCATCGTCTACAATCATTCACAAAAAATGTCAGTAAATCGTTCTTACACCCTCCGACACATGTTTTTCGCCAAAAAAATGATTTATAGATACTTTAAAGAAAAGACGGAGAAAGCATGATTGAATTACATCACATATTCATAGTATAGATTTTTACTCATACTCAACTTTTTCACTACGGTTTATGTTTCATACAATGATTGCACATTGCACATTCCAGGCGAGCTTTTGCCACATCCAGGGCATACCGGATCACAACCCTGCCTATCAATTGAGCTTTCAATCTCCGCCCAGCACTTCCAATCCTGACTGCTTAGGGAGAAATACATACAAATTCCTAATTATTCTAGGGTTGACCAGTTATAGGAATAAAATAACGAACTTTTTTGTCAATGCAGATGCCACTTCCTGGGAGAACGGTGCCGGCCTTGGCTGGAGTTTGTGTCTACAGGACATGTCCTATAGCGGCTGGCGATTTGCGGTTCCAGATCTTCTGAATAACACCAACCACACTTTTAACCGCACGAACCATCACTCCGTGGATCTGCCGCTTGATCACGACACCGCTGTGGCATTCTTCCGTGCCTTGAAAGACTCTGAATTTCTGGACAAGTACACAAAGTCTTTATCGATCGACATCAACTTCTACAACCCCGCCGTGAAACTGTTCAGCGTTGTGCGCATTGTCCTAGATCATTCCGGAGTAGGAAATCTCGTGCCAACGGCAACTATCACGTCGTTTTGTCTGTTTCAGTATGAAAGTGATGCTGACTATGTGAACTTGTGTATACACATTCTATTCGCACTGCTTTTCGCAGTAATGGTTTTCAAGGAGGCAACATCCGTGAAAAACATGGGAAGGAAGTATTATACTTCGGCCTGGAATGCCCTTGGATGCCTCAGCCTCATCGGCACGGCGACAGTCATCTGCGTTTTCATCAAGCGATACACCGTGGCAGCTGATACACTTGCAATGATTGCCGAGACTAATGGTGCGTCCCGCGTGTTACATGTGCAAGTTAACAAAATATATTCTATTACCATTTACATCAATGTTCTTTTTAATCCCTAAATAAAGTTCATCTGTGTTACATGTGGAAAAGTTTAACTGTTTAAAAGAATTTTCAACTAACCGTTCAGTCTGAACTACATGTATCTGACACAGTCGCTCAGGACACGTGCATTTTTTCGCACGTGTGATGTCAGCAAAAATTCGAAATTTGTTGGAAGTCAGTATCGTCCCCCGTCTCGTCCCAAATTCTTTTTTAATGCCAAGTTTTGTGCCCCTTTTTTATTTTATTTGCTTCTTTTGTTTTTTCACCAGATATAAAATGACTTTTTTAGCACTTTGCGTGATTTGGTGATTGTTGACTAGGTTTTTTTAAAAACTTTTTGAATTTAATTTTTTTCCAACAGGTGATCTGGGATTTGAAAGCTTTGTGGACCTGACGACTGCTGAATGGTGGGATGCGTGTTTCACACACAGCGTGGGGATTGTTGTGTTCATCAACACCGTCGCCCTGCTCCGTGTCGTCCGCTTCAGTCAGACCATCGCCAAACTCCTGGCGCTACCCGGCATCATGAAGGATGAGCTCCTGTCGTTTTTAATCGTTGCTGCCGTCGCCTTCATGTCGTTCATCAGCGCAGGTACGCAGACTGTGAGAGTTTAAGCTTCACATTATGAATCATGCTTGCGCCAAAATCAATATAGTTTAATTGGGTTTTATGTGACATGCAATTGCCATTTACTTCCACATCTTAACACATTTCTTCAATTTCTGCAATTACCACAAATTTGTTACAACCTACACGAGTTTGTAGCACCACAACAATACGTTCCATAGTATGGCATCAATTGATGCAGGAATGGTTGTAGATGAAGATGAGTGATCGTTGAAAGTTATGTACATTGTAATTTGAGTAGAATAGAGGACGAATGTCACTTTGTTATAGAATGTAAATTATATAGTAAAGAGAGAAACGATCTGTATAGTCTGTATAGGCTTGTACAAAACCTATTTCCTTACTTCATACCCTTGAGTACTGTAGAAAAGTTCATATTCCTAATGCGACTTGACAAACCTTGCATCTAAAAACCCTGGACCCTGGAAGACTAGTCGTCTTAGACTGAAAGGTATCGAATAAACGAAATAAACGAAAAACATATCTGTTCCTTTATCTTTACTATAACTGAAAAGCGAGAAGTTGAATTTATGTAATGATAGCTAGTTTTATTTTGTATATATCTTTTCATCATGTTTTGTTTTGACCTGTACTTAGCCCAGTGTGCCAAAAATGTGCAATAAAAGTCGTCATTCATTCGTTGTTGAAGGCTAATATGATTACAAATCTATTTCAGCATATCTTATCTTCGGGAGCCACCTGAAGTCTTACTCAGACTTGTACCACACAACCTTCGCTCTCTTCGAGATGATGCTTGGAAGGTAACGTCCACACAAATGTGTAACCAGCATAGACAAGTAATATGAATAGACAAACTCTGGTTCCTATGAACCGTGTTATTATAACTACCGGGATGGAAGTATTGTTTTGGGTTGCGTAAGTTCAAGGGAATTCGTACATTGTATGTTTGGGTTCCAGACTGGCTAGAGAGTGGGAGGTGGTTTTGATTTATATATAGGTCATGGCTTACTGCTGCACGCCATACTGTGTAATTAACGTGTGTACACTCCCAGTTGTCTGGAATCTGTGATGTCTTTTTCCAAAGATTTTGGCTTTTCGTCGGATGTGTACTTTCCTTTACAAATATTTCAAACACTTTCCGGAAATCTAGAATCTCCGTAAGTTCAGTACGCTTAATAATGTATTACGGACTTTGTCTCATCGTCCGTTTCTTCATGTGTGTTTTCAGGTTCTTCGCCAATGACATGCTGGAAGCTAACCCTCTCATCGGCCCGATCTTCTTCTCCGCCTTCATGGTCTGTATCTTCACCCTCCTGATGAACTTCCTCATGTCCATCGTCTGTGACGCCATTTCCGCTGACGTCGCCGTCGACCACGACCAGGACCTCGCTGATCACATGTGGAGCAGTGTCTGCGCCAAGTTCGGTCTGCACAGCCCTCCACGTCTAGAGGAGGAACCAGGTAATGCTGTTAACAATGTGGTGCGGTGCGGTTGTGTGGCGCAGTCGGTAGCGCGTTCGGCCCAGGCCCAAGAGGTCCCGGGTTCGAATCCTGCCCATGTGTCACCGATCTTGTGCCCTTGGGAAAGGCACTTTACACGACTTTCCTCACTTCACTCAGGTGTAAATGAGTAGCTGGCTTCGGTTAGGGACGTCCCTCGGATAGGAAGTTAAATGGAGGTCCCGTGTTTGGGAGAGCCACACCCCACTCACGTTAAAAAAACCCAACCGCACTTATATATATATATATATATATATATATATATATATATATATATATATATATATATATATATATATATATATATATATAATTATAGAAAAGTGTAGGGGACCTTCCAGGTGTGAGTGGTTCAAACGTTACAGTCTGGTCTCAGGTTTTACGCCTTGAAGAGGTGATAGTCACCTGTTATGCCAATCCTTCCACTAATGTGTAAACTGAAATAAAGTAAAGTAAAATGAAATGAAATGAAATGAAATAAAATAAAATAAAATAAAAAAGCTAAAATATAAAATGAAAAATGAAATTAATGCATTGAGGCATGAAATTACTGAGTAAATTTTAATCACAATAACTGCGGGGTTGAAACAAATACCCTTGTAACGTTTTTGAAACTTACTTCCCATGTCTTCTTTTGCACAGATGAGTTGAAGATGGAAAAGCTGCAGGAAAACCTGCGCATCATTCGGGAACAGCTGGATGAAAGTCTGGACATCTGCGAGTCCATCCTGCCTTCACGCCGTCGCTCTAACCTGGACGGGCCCAGTCTCCGGGCTAACCGTACCGCTACTCACCACGTCATCAATACACGGTGTGAAGTCAAGATCGTCATCCAACATGCCGAGGACGACTAATTTGGAATCTACCTTTGCGTGCCTAGTCCAGTGGTTAGCGATCCTGCCTCTGGACTAAGAGGTTGGGAGTTCGAATCCCGGCTGATGTCGCTCACCCGACATGAACGCTACTGTTTAGGGACAAATATTGTACAAAGTATTGTACAGAATATCAAAGCTATACAGTTACTGGTTTGTCTATATCATATAACGCGCTTCTAGCAGCTCCTCTACTGACTAGGCCTCTAGACTTTTGATGACCACCTTCTCTAAGACAGGAGAATCGGGGACATCTTAGTCCTGTTTATCTTTGCATATGTTCTAACATGGATAAATGCAGACAGAGAACTGCATTCTTATCATTGTAGTTTTAGAGACTGTGTTTATTGTTTTAGGTTGAGAACTTAGAACAATTGTTGTTTTAGACTGAGAACTTAGAACAATTATTGTTCTAAACTGAGAACTGAGAACAATTATGATTGTATTGAGAACAATAATTGTTTTAAAATGAGAATTGAGAAGAATTATTGTTTAGACTGAGAACTAAGAACAATTGTTTTAGAATTAGAAATAAAACAATTATTGTTTTGGAATTAGAACTAAGAAAAATTGTGTTGTAGACTGTTAACTGAGAGTAATTATTGTTTTAAATTGAGAACTAAGAACAACTATTGGTTTAGACTGAGAGCAATTATTGTTTTAGACTGAGAACTGAGAGCAATTAATGTATTGGATTGAGAACTTTCTGTTATCATTGTATACTGTTGTTTTTATTTTTTAGAATGAAAACTGAGAACAACTATTTTTTTGACTGAAAACAATTATTGTTTTAGATTGAGAACTAAGAACAAATATTGTCTTAGACTGAGAACCAAGAACAATTATTTTTTGGACTGAACTGAGAACACTTATTGTTTTAGACTGAGAACTGAGAAAAAATGTTGTTTTAGATTGAGAACTGTCTGTTATCATTGTAGTGTTGTAGGCTGTGATGTTTTGATTGTTTTAGACTGAGAACTGACAACAACTCTTGTTTTAGACTGCGTACTGAGAATAATAAATGTTTTAGAACTAAGAACAGCACCAGACAAATTTACCTGCACCATCAGATTTTGAAAAGTATGGATGATACCACAAAGCTCCAATCTTATATTACAACTAAACTGAGGTGCATATGCACCCAGTATTGAACCCTGATTTTCATCCCAGACACCACCTAGTGAAACCATGCCAACATTTACTGTAGTCCCTAACCAGACATATAACAGAGTTCGGCAGAAATTATCTACCCACACCATCGGATGAGACTAGTAAGTTAAAGATGTTAAAGCCCTACCGCAACTATTAGCATGGTCGCATATGGCGGCGCCCATTTCCGTTTCTATAACCCTTGGGCCACACAGTCGTGCAATCACTACAGCGACTCACACAGTTGTGCAATCACTACTTCCACACTTTTTCAGACAGTGATAAACAGAGAAAGCAGTACGTACCATTTTTAAAGTCTTTGGTATGACCGGGAATCGAACTCACAACCTACCGAATGCAAGAATCTGATGAAGAAAAAATTACCACCACCTTTTTTTAGTGTTCGAAGATAATTTTTAGGACCATCTTTCTTCTTCGATGTGTACATGTAAATACCACTAACAAGTAGCTTAGTTTGTTGCTATGGATCTCTGCCACTGACGAGTCTCTTTTTTAATTATTCGCGACATATTTTAAGTCATGGCGGTTTCTGATGGAAAGCTTCATACTATAACATTCTTCTGTGGGTGTTCCCCAAAGATCCGAAAATTTCCTAGTAATTTTTCCATCTTGGATGGAAAGTACGAATAAAAATAGGAAAACGTGAGCAAAATGAGTAAACAGCACTGTTTTTAATATTCATGTATGACTAAAACAAACATGTATCCCGATACCTTCTTCATGATTACAATTTCGGCATAATCATGAAGTTTTATATTATTCAAATAGCCAGCTTCAGACAATTAGCACCACATGTGTATAAGGCTTACCTTGGGTTGTTTGTCACACGGCATTACGGAGCAGCTACCGAAGGACGCACCCACAAGAACAACAGCAACCCGTTTCTGAGGCATTCTACACAAGTTCCTGACAAGAAAGTGAACTGAAGCTACTTGACTTGCTTGAAAGGTCTGTTTCTTCTGAAAATGGTATTTGTTTATTTTTGTAGACATTTTTAATGCCTTTAATAAAGGATTAATTCTCCAAGCATATGCTGATATTGTGAATTATGACAGCATTAACCGGTGCCTGAGGCATTCTACACAAGTTTGTACCCAGAAAGTGCCAAACTGAGGCTTTTTGACTTGCTTAAAAGGTCTGTTTCTTACGCCAATGGTATCTTTTTTTTGTAGTCAGGTTGTTCTGCTGTAGTCAAGGCTTAATTCTTCAAGCATATGCTGAAATTGTGAATTATGACATTTTCTAACAGCAGTAACCGGTGTCTGAGGCATTCTACACAAGTTCCTACCCAGAGAGTTCCAACTGAGGCTTTTTGACTTGCTTGAAAGGTCTGTTTCTTCTGCCAATGGTGTTTTTTTGTAGTCAGGTTTATATGCCTTTAATCAAGGCTTAATTCTCCAAGCATATGCTGAAATTGTGAATTATGATATTTTCTAACAGCATTAACTGGTGTCTGAGGCATTCTACACAAGTTCTTACCCAGAGAGTTCCAACTGAGGCTATTTGACTTGCTTGAAAGGTCTTTTTCTTTTGACAATGCTATTTGTGTTTATTTTTGTAGTCAGGTTGTTATGCCTTTAATCAAGGCTTAATTCTCCAAGCATATGCTGAAAGGGTAAATTGATATTTTCTGACTGTTGGTAGGAGTAGATAACTGTTAGAGAAGCCCAGTCGCACGAGAACGTTTAACACAATCTTGTACCCAAGCACTTGGAAATAAGGTTTGTACTAAATAAGGTGAACACGGATGTTTACCCTGATTCTTTTTTGTGGTACCCTGATAATTTTTTTTGGCACCCTGATACTTTTGGGGGCACCCTGACACCTTCTTTTTTTGTGACGCCATATTTCTGAAACAAATTCTGCCCAAAACAGAAAATTAATATAGACCATGCAACCATGCTAGGCTACAATGTGTATAAAATGGTTTTGGTATTACTTGACAACCATAATTGTCTGCACAAAGACTTTATAGTAGCCGTTACTGCTTGTTTGTCTACATTTAACAGTTAATAGCATTATTTGGATGAAAACGACCAAGGAACACAGTCCTAGATAATATTTCAGACAAAATTAGACGACTTTTAATATTCCTACCAGAGATATGTTAGATTCTATATGATTGTTCTTCTGCCCATTCTATTATTGCCAATGCGCATACGTCAGCAAAGGGGAAACAACTTAATATTAATATTCAAGCAGCCAGCTTCATGCAAAAGTATTACTCAGAGGAGAGTGACATGGTTCTAATATTATCATAATGACTGTTAAGGCATTTCACAGATAGCCACAGAATTATGGTAAGAACAAAACTTCAATTTTCTTTACTTCTGCATGGAAACTGCGAACAGAATTATGAAAACATCAGAAAAATGAGTAAACAACATTGATATTGATATTCATGTAAGACGAAAGTAAACACGTATCCCGATACCTGCATCATGATTATAATTGTCGTCATAATCATAAATTTTAATGCTATCCAAAAAGCCAGCTTCAGACAATCAGCGAGTGAGCCTGGTGCGGCAGAGGCGTGGTCTCTTGCCCAATTCAAATCTGAACTGGCGAGGGCCCTGCCGCAGTACATGTATATATGCAGATATTACTAACACACTAAATTCACTTTTGTTTACACAGAATCAGTAACCTAATATATAGTATGTTCCTTAGTGTCTTACATTTACCTTTATACCCTTGTTTATTCATACTGATCACTTGTGTTGTATAACTAACATGTATGCGCACTTCTAGTAATCCGATTCAGTGTCGGGCTCAGCAGTATAAAAGAAGAGTAAACAACCTTAACATTAATATTCAAGCAGCCAGCTTAATGCACACGTATCATTCAGACGAGAGTGACACGGTTCTATAATGACTGTAAAGGTATTTCACAAATAACCACAGGATTGTGTTAAGAAAAGTCTTCAACTTTCTTCACTTCTGCCTCGAAAATGCGAACGGAATTATGACAACATCAGCAAAATGAGTAAACAACATAGATATTGATATTCATGTATGACGAAAACAAATGTGTATCACGATAGCTGCATCATCATTTTAATTTTAGTCATAATCATAAATTTTAATGCTATTCAAATAGCCAGCTTATGACAATTAGCACCACGTGTGTGTAGGGCAAAAGTTGGTGTGACTTTACAGAGTATGTTCCTGTCTGTTTAGGTGGGAGAAAACCATGGGAAGAAAGCTGCTACACATGCTGGTTGTGCTTCTTATCTTGCTGGAAGAGCACAGCATGCCAGAGGCATGCCGTAACGGGGGTTGTAGACCGTATACAGTCTGCTGGTGCTCAACCAAAGGCATCACCACCATTCCTCAAAACCTCCCAAAGTCTATCACTGGATTGTATTTGATGGATAAGCTTATTGCAGCTGTAAATCAGTCTGAGCTTTTACGGTACAGGAATTTGGGTATGTTGGATTTAAGAGAAAATCGTTTTAGCATTGTTGAGCGTTTTCCCATTCTGCCTAGACTTAAATGTTTGGACTTAAGTTCCAACAAAATAACTAACATCAAGCCTGGAACATTCACAAATTTACCCTTGCTACAAAAGCTAAGCTTGATCGCCAACAAAATAACCAACATACATTCCAGTACGTTTGCAATAGACAAGCTCGAATTGTTAAACCTTAAAGCGAACAACATATCATTGATTCAGTCTGGTACATTCGTAAACCTCCCACAACTCAAAGAATTGACGCTGCACGGTAACCCAATAACAGGATTTCAGTCTGACGCATTTCAGAAATTACCTCATCTCAAAGTTATGGATCTGCAACAACTCAAGATGCCAACAATTCAATCTGGAGTATTTGTAAACCTAACCCAGCTCGAAGACGTGAAGCTCTCCGGAGCTATGATATCAATGATTGAGCCTGGAGCGTTTAAAAATCTATCTTGCCTCCAAATATTGTGGCTAAACCGCAACCCGTTAGGACTGCTTTATTCAGGTACATTTGCCAATCTGCCTCGGCTTAAACAGATATTTCTCAGACTTTGCGGGATAACAACTATTCAAGCAGGCACATTTGTAAACCTACCCCAACTGACACATGTGAGGCTAGATAGCAACAACATAAATATAATTCAGCCCGGTGCATTTGCAGATGTATCACGGCTACAATATTTGGACATAAGCGACAACAGGCTGCGTGTTATTTCCCCCTTAGCGTTGCCATCTATTGTCACCATCAAACTTGACGGAAACCCCTGGCGTTGTGACTGCGGGATGGTTCCCATCATACTGGAAACAACTAAATTTCCTTCATTTAAAGACAAGATAGTATGTGCCAAACCCTTCAAATTCAGAAGTCAGAAACTTAAAGATGTCCATCTTATATGTGAAGAGCCAAGCACGTCAACACTAACTGTTGATATCCAAACGTCATTTACTTCATCTACAGGGTCAACATATTCAGTTGGCACCACAGAAAGCTATGTAAGCCCAACAGAATTCTCTGAAGGCTCCACATTTGTCACACACACCCCTGTAAGCGAATCAGAAAGTGCAAATAACAGTTACAACATTACAGTCACCTCTCGTTATCACTGGCACTTCATAAGCAATGCTGGCTCAACAGTGCATCCTGCAGGCAAACCAAGCAAAACAATACTCACGCTAACTTCACCCCTTACAATCACTGCGGACCAGAAACAAGAAAGCAGCACTTCCAATACATCTTCTTACAGTCGCCTCCCCCTACCTGTTCTCATTCGCTCTGTTTTTGGTTCCGTAGCTGCTATTGCCCTACTTGTCACCATCAGTCTCACTGTGTGGTACAAAAGGAAAACCGAGCATCCTCCTTTAGGCCTGGCTGTTGCTAATAACACAAATGCCATAATGTCCAGCGGTCATGATCAGACAGGGCAGGGACAGTCTCAGGCTAATACTGAAATTACCACGAATACCAGAGCTAATGCACTGATCCAAGATGATAATCACCAGTATGAAGATATTGACAACCATCATGTTCAGACAATACAGGACCAGTCTCAGGCCGTGAATGAAATTAATACAAACCCAGCTTCCTTAACTAGTGGTCGAGATTATCAAAATGATGAAGAAAGGAACCAACCTGATCAGACAGTGCAGCACCAGTCTTACACCACCACTGAATCCTCAGATGGGGGAAATCCATCTTATGGCACAGGTGCTGTTACCGCGCAGCAAAATTCTTTGTACGAAATCCAACATGAGTAGACAGGGCAGGGTCAGTATCAGGCCAACACTGAACCCATGGATGGGGAAAATCCATCTTATGGCACAGGTGCTGTTACCGCGCAGCAAAATTCTTTGTACGAAATCCAACATGAGTAGACAGGGCTAGGTCAGTCTCAGGCCATCTTGATTGATCTTTAATATGCCAATTTTATGTGTGTGGGGAAACGTTCCGGAAAGTTAACTAAGCTAAAACTCTATACAATATAAGCAATAACTGTCTACAAGTTCAGACTTTGGATTTGACACTCCATAATATGTGTTAACTGTCATTGGTCTTTTATTGGTAATCGTCCAACCAAGAACAGTGAGCGAGCCTTTTGTGATTCTGTGTAAAGTATAGACAATCTAAATTAAGGAAGAAGCAGAGCAAAGTATTGTACAGAATATCAAATGACTAGCTGATCAGCTCTACGCTGACCAGGCCAGTAGACGTTTGATGACCACCTTCTCTAAGGCAAGGGAATTAGGAACATCTAAGTTAGTTTTCTTCATTTATGCATATGTTATAACATGGAAAAATGCAGACAGAGAACTGTATTTAGTGTTACAGACTGTTTTTATTGTTTTAGATTGAGAGCTGTGAACAATTGTTATTTTAGATTGAGAACAATTATTTTTAGAGTGAGAATTGAGAACAATTGTTATTTTAGATTGAGAACAATTATTTTAGAGTGAGAACTCAGAACAATTATTGTTCTTAACTGAGAACAATTATGATTGTATTAGATTGAGAACTGAGAACAATTATACTAAACTAAAATGTGCTAAACTAAAAACCGAGAAAAATTATTGTATTAGAAGTAAAACTATCCCGTTATCATTGTAGACTGATGTTTTTATTGTTTCAGAATGAGAACTGAGAACAACTATTGTTTTAGACTGAGAACAATTTTTGTTTTAGACTGAGAAAACTTGTTGTATTAGATTGAAAAATGTCTGTTATCATTGAAGACTGATGTTTTATTGTGAGAGAGAGAGAGAGAGAGAGAGAGAGAGAATGTGCATGATTGTGTGTGTTTGTGTGGTAATATGGTGTGTTGTATTTGTGCCTTTGTTAAAATATGTCATTATGGATTGTGTGTAAGTATGCACCATGTAACTATAGAAATGCATACCTGTGTAATCATCAAATAGTGATACAGATAATGATACATGAAGTTCTAGTGGACACAGTGTTTGATGAATATTCAACCTCACACACAGTTCACATTCTTTGCTTCAAGTGGCCCAGCGGACTCGTGCTTTCGCCTCAGTGGGACCAGGGTGTGTGCACATTATTTGGAAGGGCACACACAACGCTCCATATATGGGAGCCCGGATGGTAGATGGCGCGTAAAAATTGCGAACTTTGTCGTTCAATTTCGCGGTAAAAATGTGGCCCTGGCAAAAAATATGTTATAGATTATAAAAATAGACCAAAAAGTCTACCATGTCAGATAGAGTTTTTTTTCTATACTAGTATTTCCGAAAAGTCCTCAGACACCGTTCAATATCACCTTAAGAGAACTCCTTGTACTCCTTTTTTAACCTTAATTTGTACCCTGAAGTAGCCACTTGTAAGTGTTGTGCTTTAATCTGTGATTAAAGACCCAGACTGAATATCACAGTCATGTAACATTTACATGTAGCCTAAAGACTAGATGTGGCCTATACATGAAAGGAGTTGGTTTTCTGTTCAAGGACACGTGGAGTTTTAAAGACGTTGTAAAGAGATGAGAGGTTAATCTTTATGATCTGTACGCAATGCTAAAGTCCCAAAAAGATAATTGTACTTAAACTGCTGATGGCTTGAAGTATATGTTGGGTAAGGCCATGCCAATCGTATTTGTTGGTTCTACAATGTATCAGGTTCTGAATCAATCCCAAATTCTCACATGTATTGGTACCAAAACCTTTTTAGATAATACAGATTTCAACACGTCTTGAGTTTTCTGTTTCCTTGGTCTAGGAAGAAAAATTGAAATTCATTTACTATTAAAATTTTCAGTTCTTTTGAACTGTCAAAGGTTATGTCCTTAAAAAGTCAATACCAATTTTTAATGATAGGCCCCTTGATTGTAATTAAGAAGCTTAAGGGTTTGCAAAGGTTACTTCAGAGCCTTGAGTGTCTGCAGATGCCATTCTTTACAACAGACAGGACTACTACTTAAAGGTGTCCCAGACCAGGTGAGGTACTACAGGTACAGGTGATTGTGTCAGGGACGACTCCCGTGTGTCTTCCAGACGGCGTCTCTCAGTAAGTCTTTTTCTTTAAGGTGTTACATGTATCTGTTTCGGTATTGTTTCACTCATGTTGAATTATGTTATGCTTGGTTTGTTTGGGTTGCTCAATTAGGCAGAGAGTTGTGATGCCAATTTCTAGCCTTGCCATTACTAGGCTGTTCTGACCAATGATTTGTTACTTGTAGCGACTTGAGTGTTGCTAGCCAAATGGCTACTTTAGTGTGATACATGTTAAATTGTGCATAACCATGATGTAACCAATAACATTTGTTCTATCCAGCAGAATACACAGTTCAGGAAAACCTTCTTGCCGGGCCTGACAAGAAGTCTGCATAAACGTCGAAGGTAAGTTTTTCCAATTCAAAACTGTCTAAAGACGTTTAATTCTGTCTCTGTTAGTGTTAAAATGGTATGTGCATCAGTTAAGTTGACATAAGCTCATTCATTGACTGGGTGGCTATTTGATTGGGTGGTTGTGTGGTTGGTGAGTTGAATGGCTGGCTGATCAGTCGGTTGGTTGGTTGGTTGGTTGGTTGGTTGGTGTTTAAGAGGGAAAAGAGGAGCAACATACATTTCTGTTTCGTATGTAAAAGTATCATGATCAAACTCATCTATTTTGTCCCAGGACAGACAGTCCATGATGGGTGTGCTGATGTTCCTCCTAGTCATCCTTAAGGTGTTGGGAGCAGCAGAAACCTGCAGCTGCACATCTTCACCATACTGCAGGTGTGTTGGTCAGGGTCTCACCAGCATACCTCCGGACCTGCCAACCTCCATCATCGGCTTAAATTTGGGACAGAATCTAATCACAACGTTAAGCCAATCTGACTTCTCAGAGTATAGGAACTTAGAAACTTTAGAACTGCCTCAAAATCGCATTTCTGTCATCAATAGCCAACCATTCTATCACTTGTCAAGCTTGACCAAATTATGGCTTTACAGTAACCCAATACGAGTCGTAAGTTCTGACATGTTTACAGGACTGGGGAACTTGGAGTGGCTTTATCTGTACAATACTAATATCAGTGACATTCCGGCAGAAACCTTTGATCCTACACCGCAATTACAAATCCTGTGGCTTAGTAATAACAAGTTAACAATCCTCAAGCCTGACATGTTCACAGGGCTGGGAAACTTGCAGGAACTTCATCTGGGCAATAATAGGATCAGTGATATTCAGGCTGGAACTTTCAATCCAACACTACAATTACAAACCTTGTACCTGAACAATAACAGGATAACGGCCCTGAGTCCTGACATGTTCACAGGGCTGGGAAACTTGGAGAGGCTTGAGCTGGAAAGTAATAAGATCATTGACATTCAGGCTAAAACTTTCAGTTCTACACCAAATCTGGTAAGGCTGACCCTGTTTTCTAACAATTTAATACGCCTCAGAGTTGACATGTTCACAGGGCTGGGAAATTTACAGGGCCTTTACCTGAACAATAATAACATCACAGATATTCAGACTGGAACTCTCAATCCAACTCCAGAACTCAGATACTTAGACCTGAACAACAACCAAATTCATTCCATTCCGTCCAACTTGCTGGCAAATCTGCTGCAACTTACAGAACTCAGATTGAATGAAAATGACATCAAAATTTTTCCCTTTGAAGATTTGTCAAAGATTCAAAGAATATCTCTTCTTTACCTCAACAATAACCAAATGACAACCCTTCCCTCTTTGGCCTATGAGATACTATCATCCATCTCTACTGTTAACATTGACAACTACCCCTGGCAGTGTGACTGTAGGATGGTGGACTTTAAGTTGAAGATGACAGAACCACGTTCTTTTGACAAACAGATCACTTGCTCCCAACCAGACAGCCTCAGTGGGCAAAACCTGATAAAAGTCAACCCTGGCGATTTGATGACAGACTGTCAAAAACCAAACATTACGAGGTTCGAGAGGATTGAAAATTATCTTCTGATTCAGGGAGAGACTCTCCGTTTGGTGTGTGAAGCTTCAGGAATCCCCACACCAGACATCACAGTTAGACTCCCATCTGGACTCGAATTCAATGCAACAGTATACTATTGTCAGCTGGAAGGGTGACAGTGTGGGAAAATGGTACAATAATTGTAAGAGATGTTACTGCAGCAGATTCTGGTCGGTATGTCTGCATCGCAACAAATTCTGCAGGGTCCACACTGGCCTACTTCTCTACAGATGTAGTTTACTTTAAAACGTCTCCCACTTTCTCCCTCCCCATTCTCATCCTCTACCTGATCGCAGCTGTAGCCGGCACCCTTGTGATTGTTGCCATCGTTCTGACCTTCTGGTGTAAGTGTTGTCGCCAGGACCGTTCTGTAGGCCCAGACGCTGGTACCCCGGCTATGCTGGGCCGTAGACGTGGTGCAAGGGTGGCGTGGGACCATCCTTTGGGCATGTAAAGAGTCTGAAGGGTTTACTCATTGCTTGTAGTTTTCCACTCACCTAAAATCCCATCATAAAGTCTCAATTAAGCATTAAACAATGAAACAATCCTGAAAATTAAATATCCACCCATGTAGCCGAAATATTTACGCTGATGATTGCTTTTTTTATGTACAGGCAGGTTGTTTTGTTGTTTATTGTTTTATTGTTTGTTTTGCACTCACAGGATATAATGAAATTTCACAATTGAAGTTAAGTAGACATGCATGGGAGGGCCGGAAACCTGGTGGTTTATATATTGCTCTTCCCAATACTATCAGTTTAAAAGTCACCATTGATACTGGTTGAAACAAAATTTAAACGAAGAAGACAAAAGTAACAGGAAATAAACAGAAACAATTCAAAGAACTTTAATTAAATAATACAAATCATCCATCTGAAAAAAATAAAGAAGATCAAACTAATTAATCTATTTATTAACATTGAACATAACTGTACATTTTAATTATCAAATGTCAGCCCTTAAGACAGACAAGAATTTACAACCAGCCTAAATATCACATATTCAAAAGACTTAGTCTTGAATGTAATAGACAATTTTATATGTAGCTTTAAACCTAAAGCTTGTACAGGCTTTAAAGTTTATGTCATGTCTTACATGGGAATAAGGTGGCTATCTAATGATAATCAACTGTATCTGATGTAATTTGAGTGATGATTTGACAAAAATATGGTAGTGAGGATCTATTCTTAATATTTTACTGGTGTGGTCATATTATTTTCAATAGTTGATGTATGGAAGAAAGTAAAAAAGTAGACCAATAATTGTGAAAAGTGAAAATCTTAATCATGGTTTATATAATAATATATATAGTGTTTTGTATACCATAGAAAATGCTATTTCTAAGCACGATGCAAAGTTTTGTTACCCTTTCACAGGACTTGATGAAGTTGATGAACTACTTACTATGCTTAAATATCCTCGGTGGTGTTTAAGGGCACTTGTTATAATGATTTAATCACCTCCTTGTTCAACCACTTCAGAATCTGTAATATTGCTATGGAGAGAACAGTCTGAGATTATAAACTTGCTGCACGTGATGAAGATGTTGTTTGTCTTGTTAAAGGACATCTATTATAAGGTGAAGGTTTTTAAGGTTTTATAGATGTTGTAAACTTAAGAGAGCAGTCTCTTTATAGTTATGATGTTTACTTGATTCTCAAGTCCCAAAATTGTTGACAGCTTGCACTTCAAGTAAGTTATGGTTAAATATATCACTGTTTATGTGTAAACCAATCCTCAAATGCTCCTAAAAGTTATTTCTTTTATACTCCCTGCAATGTTCTGTACAATCCACATTTTAAGACGACTTGAATTTTAGTCCCCCTTTAGTCTCAAGTGGAAGAATTGTTCTTTCCCAAATTAAGACAAATGTTAAATGGCTCTCTTGAAATTAATTTTCGTTACCACGTATACCAGTTAAGATCGTCCAGATCTTGCTTTAGGCTGTCCAAGGTCATGACTTTTGTCCTTAAAGAGTCAATACTCTCACTCCTGATGGGCTCTCCTGAGTGTGATTAACAACCTCTAAGGTTTGCAAACAACTTCAAAGTTTTGAGTTACAACAGACAACACTACTTCATGGCTACTTTAAGTTGCCCCAGACCAGGTGAGGTAATACAGGTAAAGGTGATCGTGTCAGGGACAACTCCTGTGTGTCTTCTAGACGCTGTCTCTCAGTAAGTCTTATTCTTTAAGGTGTATGTATCCGATCCTTTCTATCTGTGCTGAAAGTTCTGGCTAGTTTCTTCTCAATCCCTTGTTTTGGTCACTCAGGTAGAGAGTTGTGATGCCAATTTCTTGCCATGCCATTACTGGTGTTCTGAGTCGTGATTTCCGTTGTACTCAAAACAACAGCAAGACTTTGGATTCGTGGGATATTTAGCTCTAACTATAGCTAGGTGCCTTGTGATTTGGCGCTTTCTTGGGGGTCTACATTAGACAGAGCCCAGCTGAACTAGGCTCTTGCTAGGATTTTGCTGTACGGTAACGTTTAACAGACTTCATATTGCATTGTTACATCTGTAACATGCTGGTTGATGAAGTAAATTTGTGGTTAACCCTTCTTCCCACTGTCTAACCCTGTAACCATTAGAGACATAGTAGCCGAATGGGCACTTTTGTGTGATAAAGACTAGATTGTTGGTCACATTACAATGATGTAACCAATAACGTTTGTTTCTATGCAACAGGCTCAACAGTGCCAAACAGTCATAAATCATCAAAGCCGTCTTAGCAGGCCCGACAGGAAAGTCTGCATAAACATCGTGGGTAAGATTTTCATATTCAAATCTTGCACACTTTTCTAAAGACTTTTTAGTTTGTTACTATTACCGCAAACAGTAAATGCGTCAGACAAATTGACGTGAGTTCATGATGCAAGCTTTTCTTCATTGAAAAGTCACATGAAATGAATTGTGTTTTTGTTCTTTTATTTGGTTGACTGGCTGTTTGGTTGTTTTTCTGGGGGGGCTGGCTTGTACTTTTGATATATGTGTTGCTCGTAAAATATGATGTAAGAGAACTGCTTTCCAATTCTGTATATAAAAGTATCATGATCAAGGACATCTATCTTTATTAGAACAGGGAGTGCACCATGATGTTTAAGAAGCCAGCAGGTGTGCTGATGTTCCTCCTGGTCGTCCTTAAGGGAACAGCAGAAGCTGCCTGCAGCTGCACAGCTTCAGCCTGTCGCTGCCACAGTCTGGGCCTCACCAGCGTTCCACAGGACCTGCCAACAAACATCACACGCTTGTATTTGGGATGGAATCAAATAACAACCATAAGTCGGTCTGATTTCTCACGTTATAGGAGCTTAGAGATCTTAGGACTTAATGACAATCGCATTTCTACTATCAACAGCCAGGCATTCTATCACTTGTCAAACTTGACCCAATTATGGCTTGTCAGGAACCGACTAACAACCCTCAGGTCTGACATATTTGTAGGGCTGGAAAACTTGGTTCTCCTTATTCTATGGAGTAATCCCATCAGTGATATTCAGGCTGGAACTTTCAATCCAACACCAAAATTACAACACCTGTATTTTGCTCTAAATACGTGAGGTACTACAGGTACAGATGATCGTGTCAGGGACAACTCCTGTCATGCCTGTGTGTCTTCCAGACAATTGCTCTTGGTAAGTCGTATTCTTTAAGGTGTTACCTGTGTCAGACCCTTTCTGTAGGATGGTGGACTTTAAGTTGAAGATGACAGAACCACGTTCTTGTGACAAACAGATCACTTGTTCCCGACCTGAGCACCTCAATGGGCAAAACCTGATAGAAGTCAACCCTGAAGATTTGATGACAGACTGTCAAAAACCAAACATTACGAGGTTTGAGAGGATTGATAATTATCTTCTGATGCAGGGAGAGACTCTCCGTTTGGTGTGTGAAGCTTCAGGAATACCCAAACCAGAGATCACAGTTAGACTCCCATCTGGACTCGAATTCAATACAACAGTAGAGTCAGTCGGAAGGGTGACTGTATGGGAGAATGGTACAATAATTGTAACAGATGTTACTGCAGCAGATTCTGGTCGGTATGTCTGCATCGCAACAAATTCTGCAGGGTCCACACTGGCCCACTTCTCTGCAGATGTAGTTTACTTTGAAACGTCTCCCACTTTCTCCCTCCCCATTCTCATCCTCTACCTGATCGGAGCTGTAGCCGGCACCCTTGTTGTTGTCGCCATCGTTCTGACCATCTGGTGTAAGTGTTGTCGCAAGGACCGTTCTGTAGGCCAAGACACTGGTACCCCGGCTATGATGGGCCGTAGACGTGGTGCAAGGGTGGCGTGGGACCATCCTTTGGGCATGTGAAGAGTCTGAAGGGTTTACTCATTGCTTGTAATTTTTCACTCACCTAAAATCCCATCCTAAATTCTCAATTAAGCATTAAATAAAACGTAATCCTGAAGATCAAATACCCGCCCATGTAGCCTTAAGATACAACCATCTAATGCTCAAATGTCTGCCCTTAATATCAAAAAGCCAGACAAGAATAAACAACCAGCCTGAATATCACACAATCAGTCTTAAGACTCAGTCTTAAATGTAATTATAGCTATATGTAGCCTCAGCACTAAACACTGTTATCTTGTACAGGCTTTATAGTTTGTACAATGTCATCCATGGGAGTAAGGTATCCAATGCAGTGATAGTCAACTGAAGCTCTGATGTAACTTGAGTGATGATTTGGTGAAAATATGGTAGTAAGGATCTATTCCTAATATTTTACTGGTGTGGTCATATTGTTCTAAATAGTTGATGTATGGAAGAAAGTAAAAAAGTTGATCAGTTGTGAATAGTGAAAATCTTAATCATAATTAACGTAATAATATTATATTAGTGTTTTGTATACCATAGAAAATTGATAGGTTTAAATAATATGATGCAAAGTTTTGTTACCCTTTCACAGGATTTGATTAAGTTGATGAACTATTTACTATGCTTGACTATCCGTGGTGTAATATACACTTATAATAATTACATCACCCCCTAGTTCAAACAATTCAGAAATGTTACTATAGAGACAACAGATTACAAACTTACTGCACGTGATGAGGATGTTGTTTGTCTTGTTCAAGGACATCTAATATTAGATGAAGGTTTTATAGATGTTGTCAGGAGAGAAGAATACTGATGTTTATGATGTTTACTTGGTGCTCAAGTCCCCAAATTGCTTGCACTTCAAGTAAGTTATGGTTTGAAGTGTATATTACAACTGTTTATGTATAAACCAATCCCCAAATGCTCGAGACAGTTATTTCTTTTAGTTGGTATTGTTCAATATTTCCTGCAATGTTTTGTATGAGCCACATTTCAAGACGACTTGAATTTTAGTCTCTCTTTGGTTTCATTGTAAAAGAATTATTCTTTCCCAAATTAAGACAACTGTTAAATGGCTGTCTTGACATTTTCTTTACCAATTTAGATCGTCCAACTCTTGCTTTGGACTGTCTAAGGTCATGTCCTTAAAGAGTCAATACTCTTATTCCTGATGGGCTCTTCTGAATGAGATTAACAACCTTAAAGGTTTGCAAACAACTTCAAAGCTTTGAGTGTCTGCAGAAGCCATTCTTTACAACAGACAACACCACTTCACGGCTACTTTAAGTTGCTCCAGACCAGGTGAGGTACTACAGGTAAAAGTGATTGTGTCAAAAACAACTCCCGTGTGTATTCCAGACGCTGTCTCTCGGTAAGTCTTATTCTTCAATGCGTATCTATCTGATCATTTCCCTTTGTGCTGAAAGTTCTGGCTAGTTTCTTCTCAATCCCATGTTTTGGTCACTCAGGTAGAGTTGTGATGCCAACTTCTGGCCTTGCCATTACTACTATTGTGTGTTCTGGCCCTAGATTTACTTGTCACCTGTAGCAACTGCAAGACTTTGGATTTGTAAGATATCTATCTCTAACTATAGCTAGGTGTCTAGTCTATCGTGGTTTGGGCAAGCTTCCTTGGGGTCTACATTGTATAGACAGAGCCCAGCTGAACTAGGCTCTCACAACGATTTTGCTGTACCGTAACGTTGAACAAACTTTGTGTTTCTTTGTCACATCTGTAACATGCTGGTTGAATGAAATAAATCTATGTTCAACTCTTCTCCCTGCTGCCTATCCCTGTAACCGATGGATAGTTGGTAGCCAAGTCAGATTACTTTTGTGTGATAAAGACTAGATTGTTGGTAACATTGCATTGATGTAACCAATAAAGTTTGTTTTCCATGCAACAGGCTCAACAGTGCAAAACAGTCATAAATAATCGAAGCCGTCTTGACAGGAAAGTCTGCATAAACGTCACGGGTAAGATTTTCAAACAGTGGCACACATTGACTTTTCTAAAGGCTTTTTAGTCTGTAACTGTATAAAAAATTGTTTAAAAAGTGCATGAGTGAAATTTACTTGAGTCATGATGCAAGTTTTACTCATTGAAAAGTCACATGAAAGGAATTGTGTTTTTGTTCTTTTATTTGGTTGACTGGCTGTTTGGTTGTTTGTTGGGCTGTTTGTTTCTTTGGCTGGCTGGCTGGTACCTTTGATACATGTGTTGGTCTTAGAATATGAAGTAAAAGACAACATTATGCTTTTCGGTTTTATATGTAATAGTATCATGATCAAAGGCTTTCTTTTTTATTAGAACAAGGAGTGCACTATGATGTTTAAGAAGCCAGCAGGTGTGCTGATGTTCCTCCTGGTCATCCTTAAGGTGTTGGGAACAGCGGAAGCCTGCAACTGCTCATCATCACATTGCAGCTGCATTAGTCTCAGCCTCACCAGCGTACCACAGACCATGCCAACAACCATCACCAGCTTGTATATGGATGGTAATCAAATCACAACATTAAATCAGACTGATTTCTCACGGTATAGAAGACTGAACACATTGATTCTAACAAGGAATCAAATCTCTAGAATTGACAACCAAGCGTTTTCTTACCTTTCAAACTTGACTAACTTGAATCTTGAAGGTAATCGTCTTACAATCCTCAGACCTGACATGTTTACAGGGTTGGGAAACTTGCAGACGCTTAACTTAGATAAAAATGAAATATCTGGTGAAATTCAGGATGGCACCTTTGATGCAGTGCCACAGCTGAGAATTCTGTACCTAAATACCAACATGATTCACATGATTGGTCCGCAAATATTTACATCACTTAGAAATCTGCAGGCATTGGACCTACAGATCAACATGTTCAAAACCATTCCCACCCTACATTACTGGCTACCAGAGCTCACTACTCTGTACCTTTCCACTAACCAGATCACAGACATTCCCAGGGATGCATTTTCCAAGCAGCCTAAACTGAACCTTCTCCGACTTTCCTCAAACCAAATTTCGACACTTCCCTTTGGAGCCTATGACATGCTGTCAGCCATCTCCACTGTGAGCATTTATAACAACCCCTGGCAGTGTGACTGTAGGATGGTTGACTTCAGATTAAAGATGACTGGTTCACATTCTTTTGAAAACCAGATCACTTGTTACCAACCTAATAGCCTCAATGGGCAGAGGCTTATAGATATCAACCCTGACGATTTGATGACAGACTGTCAAAAACCAAACATTACGAGGTTTGAGAGGATTGGAAAGTATCCTCTGTTTCAGGGAGAGACTCTCCGTTTGGTGTGTGAAGCTTCAGGAATACCCGCACCAGAGATCACAATCATTCTCCCATCTGGACAAAATGCTACTGTTGGGTCTAGTGGAAGAGTGACTGTGTTGGCAAACGGTACAGTAACCGTAAGAAATGTTACAGATGATGATTACGGTCGGTATGTCTGTATGGCAACAAATTCTGTTGGGTCCACATTTGCTGTTTTCTCTGTAGATGTCAACTATTCCTTCCCCAAAGTTACCCTGTATCTGATCGCAGTTGTGGTCTGTACCCTTGTCATCGTTGCTATTGCCGCTTATTGCATGTAGTTCTGTTTAAGCACATCATATTAATTATTTCAAATGTATCCCAAAAATGAGATTCTTATAAGACTAGATTGATCATTGACAACTTAAAAGACTAGGCTATTTTTGACTCCAACTTTAGGTTCAAACAACCCTTGATAGTTTCTACATCCAACGTTATAAGATACAAAATAAGCATCTCTAAGATTTAGTAACCTGTGAGTTAGAAAATTGTTTTGATATAAATGAGCCATTTGTATATATACATAACGTTATGGCTGTGTTTTTTAGTTGAATGTCATGTATATAGAATTGCATTAGGTTGATAAGCTTGTTTAATTATTTGTACATATAACATATGATTTAGTTATTTTGTTTAGCATTAACATTTATCCACCAGGTTACATGTACTTGTCAGTCAGAAAAACAGTGTGTTTGAGAGATTTCTAGTGCAGCACCCCCAGGTATGCACAGTTTAGATATACAGGAGTACATAGAGGTTGCATTGGAAATCTGTGTGCATTAGGGACACATTCTTCAGGATTTATATGTGACCTGTCCTTGGTGCTGACTGCCTTCCCTTAATATTCTTAGTAGTAGTATACAGAGACGTTGCACAGGAGAACTCTTTAATAGACAAATTTTATCAAAATCTGACCTACGTACAACTATCTCAAGAAGCTAGTACATCACTAGCACATGTACTATACATTAGTTATTTTAGATGCAGTAAAATACCACAGTCTTATTTCACTATAATGGTACCTAGAACTGCTTTATCATAGTGTATTTTGCCACAGTATGTATGAATAATTATAAAAAAGCTTTATACATTGCACACTTGAAAAACCTGTTTTTGACTCTAGATCATAACTACATCTTAATGGTCAATATTTGTTCCAGTGTGATTCTTGTATCCCACATAAATGGATCATGGCAATGTATAGAAGCATAAACAATTCTGATATAATCTTCCCAGAGTTTTATCATATCTCAGTGGTCCCGAAGCAATATTTTTAACCGTATTGAATAATAAAAATATATTAGAAATTTTGTTGTAGTTGTGCTGGCTTAAAGGGTCATTATTGTGTGCTGTTTTATTTAGTGATTGAAAGAGAGAGAGAGAGAGTCGGGGGGGGGTGACTGTGTGTGTCTGTGTTTGTGCGTGGCTGTGTGTGTGTTTGTCGTGTTTGTGTGTGCGTTTGTGTGGCTGTGTGTGTGTGTGTGTGTGTGTGTGTGTGTGTGCGTGCGTGCGTGTTTGTGTGTGTGTGTTTGTGTTTGTGTTTGCATAATTGTAACCAAAATAAGGTGTACTCGTTGTTCCTGAATTCTCTTTACCTGAAGTCAACAGGTGGGCATACATAGCTAATACCATTACGTCAGTGGATCATTATCATAATTTACCCAAAATTTTAGCCTGCTCCAGAAAAAAAGCAGCAAACAGGGCATTACCACTACATTTTCATTTTTTTCCAATTCAAATTCTTTATTTCCATACCAACATTATAGGCATACAATATGGAATTATAATGGCGCATGAATGACATTGGTATTGGCATTTTGCATTATAAACCTTGTTAAGCAAGAAATTATACCTGATATTATCGTAGCCTGGCTTGGCAGACACCAGGGTTTTCCGTAAACCCTGTTGGTACTTTTCTTAATCCTCAGAAAATGTATGTGACTTGATTAAATAAAGATCTTGTTGATATACAGGCTTCAATGTACTATGTACTGTATATATGTACTAAAATACACCAATCCCTCGCTTTTCCATGGGTGTTCTGTTGTGTCAAACAAAACGTCTAGTACAGTAAGTATTAAGGCCACAACTGCAATACTTAATACATGGAACTGATGATGATTTCAGCACCAAGCTGAGGTCCACACTGATAATGTACATTGACAGGGGGGGGGGGTTCATCCACAAGGTTGGGGATATAAACACTTGCTGTGGCATCTTTGGGTTTGGATCAAAGAAAACAAGTCCAAAATTGGGCGACGAGAATAATTTCTGACTTTATATTCCTCTCTAGTTGGTTCACCAAGAAAAGCCCGGCTATTTCCTGTTCATGAATGACTTTCCGACGACTTTGACACGAAGCAAGGTATGTAGAAAACTTAACTGAAATACATGAATTTCCCTAAGAAGATAATTGGTTTTGAAATTTAGGGTTTTGAATACTACAGAAATTACACTTTTTTATGGATAATCGATTACACAAATCTATTTAAAAACAAACAGCTCTAGATATCAAATCTCCGAATTATACTTTTTACTCGACATGTTTGTTCTTGTATTGGATATAAACATCTAAGATGTATTTTTTTAGAATGGAGGTTAAGATCAGTCAAGGTTTTTCTCCCCTTACAGGTCGCCATGGAAACGCTTGGTCTGAAGGAGGTGACCTGATTGGCTGTCTGGTTAACCACTGCACCGCGTGTTTGATGTCCCATTGTTTTATTCCTCCGCGAGTGGTAAAATAGTTCAAAACGTAAACAACTGAATTGGCATGTAGTAGTAGGCATAACTATTTAAATCGGTACGACTGAAATGTCCAGCCCGACTGGATTTAAAACATCTAATTAGTGTTTAACTAAAACGAAATAGTTACACGTAGTTGTTGTTAGAGCCTTTCTTCTGCAACTTAACAACTACTTGTCGTAGAATCACTTAGCATGTAGATGGTATAGCAGTATCAAAATTAATCATAACAACAACTTAGGTGTCATCATGACCTAAAGTATAGTCAATGTATGTTTACTTCCCGTATATCCCGTGTATCATATTCTAATGAACATAACGTTAGTCTAATAAAAAGTTATCTTGCTTAATGACATTAAAGTACTGTAACATGTAGTGATTGACAGTTACCTGTAGGTTAGCGGGCGGGATGGCCTCAGGGCGACCATTAATGAGGGCCTGCATGCCCTTTCCCGTGAAACGTTATGGGCTATTTTAATTCACCGTTAATCGTTGCCGGCCCGCTCTTATTCAACGTTAAGCGTTATCGGTATATTCCTCGTGAAGCGTTTTTGGTCCTTTTAATTCTACGTAGCGCGTTATTTGTCATCCCAAATCTACACATATGCGTGATTACAGGGAAATGTATCTACAAGGACGCTAATGTGAACGCTAGTATTAAGCGTTGTCGGGCCTGCTGAATTTACTGTTAACCGTTACTAGGACACCCCCATGCAGACCCTCCTTCCTGGTTCCTTCTAAAACACTCCCACGCTGCCACTTATAATTCGGCCAGCGTATCATAATCATATTTGTACCATATATCTTTCAAAAGAGAACAATGTATACGTGTCAGAGCGGCTTAATTAAGTGTATTTGCTGACATTCGTCACCCCTACGTGCCTCAGCACTATCCACTTTTGCCATTTGGAAACAATCCAAGAACCTACACTTATTTAATACCCCTTTCTTCTACTGAACTCCTCCTCAGGCGAATCGTTAAATGTGAATAGCCTCCACCAGGCCTTCGTCCGGGAATACGGATCGTAGAATTCGGCACAAAAAGAGAGTAAAATTGGCCAAGGGAGTCCGGCCGCGGGGAGGTAGTTTCTTTTCCTCCGACTGCGCGGCCAGTCAAGCCTACTCTCCAAGCTGAGGTTGTGGGGGAATGATCGTTACATTTTTATATATGGCCGGGGTTTTTTTTGTCCTGACCCACACCAACCCCCACCCGTCGGTGGCCGCGGAGCTTTTCTGGCTAATGGATACTGCCTGGCCAATTTGATACTGTCTTTTTGCCACCGAGAGGGATCTGCTTGGATATTAAGTCAAGCCTACAAGGCGACCAAACTCCCCTGGCAATTATTCTCCCATATATAGCCAGCGTAGTTAGTCTGGTAGAGACTAAAATGTGAACGTCAGAACAGAGTATTAAACGTTGCTAGAAGGGTATGAAATGCTGAGAATGACCTTGAGAATTACCTCGAGGCAAGGTCGTTGTGACGTCACCCACAGTCAACCCTTTCAGGGCTTAGCAAGCAACGTCATAGTATCAAACACAAGGACTTGAGTATCATGGTGACAACGTCTTTATCAATTATTTTCGATGGATCCCTCTTTTGTACAAACATCCACTGTGGAGCCAGTTTGCATGTCTGTGTTGGGGAAGGGCGAAAGTCTGTAGTTGGCCTTGCATGACCGCGAAAGCCACAGGATGACATGCAGCTTCTACTAGATAGATTTTTTTCTATAAATGGAGGGGGTGGGTCAGTCCAACTGTTTCACAAATAGTTTCACTTACACTGAACCGTAGCCATTCTTTGTCCGACCGGCAGCGAGCTATTAAATAGACTGTGCGCAGTCACATCACGTAACTCCAGTAATCCTCCCGGGCTAGTTGCTCATGATAGATCATTGCCCTGTTCATATGAAGTCAGTGAAGGCGCTTTACATGTGGTTTGTCCCGAAGCCGGTTTCAAGTACGTGTAGTTGATGGTGATAAAATTGATGTGTTAGAATTAGTGTGCACAGGTTGTGTTAGGAATTGGAAATTAATTTTGGCACATGACATCCTTTATAATAATGAGTGAGGCCTTCTGGTCCATTATAGTGGTATCATTTATGATAATGTGTGAGGTTTTTTTCCTAATTTGTCATCGAGCTGCGAATTTTAACGGCCCGGCCATCGTGTTGTGTATTTCTAGCTGATACCCCCTTCCTTAAAATAGTGTATAGTCCACTATATGGTGGCGATATATTAAAAGTAACCGTCAGCCGTATGACTCTATACCAACAACCCAATAACAAAACGTACACCAATTCAAAGACAAATAAGACAAATCTGTCCACCCCACAGCGAGAAACAGCTGCTGCAAACATGAAAACAGCGACCAGTTATAGTACCCTTCAGCGGAAGGACTCCTTCCCCGGAGGTAACAAGAAAAACGTTTCTTTCAAACCATACCCCCTTTGATTTGAGTGGTTTAGTCCAGTGACCCTTCCCAGACGACCCCCCATGGTTACGTTACACCTGGAGACTTCCGCTTTTAACATTCTCCTTTGGTATCGCGTATCGTCACTTTTACTACCAGCACAAAAGTGCACGGTGAGTTTTGACACCGAAAAGGCCACTATCTTTACCTTAAATCCAGCTGTACAATGTAGGCCAGTGTCGACCTGGTGGTAAGACCGAACAGGTGGGTAATGTACGTATACGTAGTAACGTTATGGCTGACGATGTATTTTAATGTTCCGATGCCTCAACATTGTAGTTCAATCCTGGAAAAAAGATCTTATGAGTATCGTACAACATCTAACCGCTACAGAATATCATAGGTTAGACAAAGACAAAGTTTTGAGGGGAAAATAGTTGTTTATTGGACAGGTGAGTGTAAATAACGATGTTTGTAATATACTACTAGGGGAGGGGGGCGTAAAGTGGGTGGGGGGCATTGTTTGTTGTGGTCACAACAAAGAAGTCCAAATTTGTCTTTAATAGTAGTGGAATTATTTGAAAGGTAATAGACTGCTGGTTTTATTTGTCATCTAAAAGTACACATGATTGCACACAGGACGGGAAGTAGGTTTATATACTAAGTACTTCATGTCCTGGTCTGAAAATTGCCACACCTGGCCAGGGGTACACCCTAGAACATAGGAATTCCATATATTTCGTGCACGTAATTTGCATAGCAAGCAAAGAAGTGAATCATAAATTATTCCAATCCATGACGAGAAAGTCCTACCGTTGGCAGCAATGAATATTGTCTGATTCAGATCACGTATTTCCATAATTAATCAAGAAATTTTGTAGGTTTACAATGCAAGTCCATTTCCATTTCCTTGTATTAGTTTTTGTTCACAAGTAAACTGTCGCTTGTATAAATTTTTTCTTGCACAATCCTGAAATCCCAGCAGCGACAAGAAAGCGACAGCCTGGGAAACGGGACGAGTCATTACACTAAATGTCGAAAAACGTTTGACGTCATCTGCAAGAAAAACATGGAAAGGTGTGTATTTCTCAGCTCCTTTAAACTCTCTTATCTATTCTTTATTTCTAATCAATTTGTGGTATACAATAAAGTAATGACATGACCCTACACGCCAACACTCCATCTCGTACTTACAGTAAAGAATACGTTTTTCAATAAAAATATCTCCTGTTGATGTGAAGAATGCAACAATACCTTGAATGCCTACAATGACTATAGCTGTTCTTTTATTCAGAATCATCTCTGGATTAGGACAATCGAACATCAGTGACAAAGTAATCGAAGACACTGAAAGGTTTGTAAATAATTTTAGACAAAATAGCTCAAGAATGTATTTAAGAAGACAATAGAATAATAGTACTAATATCCATTGTATTGATATACTTAATGTGTGTAAATTAACATATTTCATGTAATGTCATTTGTCTCTTTTTATTACCTCCATGAAAAATGGAGGTATTGTTTTTGGTGTGTCTGTCTGTATGTATGTATGTATGTATGTATGTCTGTGTGTCTGTCTGTCTGTGTGTGTTTCCGCAACATTGTGGTCAGCATAACTTCAGAACGCCTTTATAGATTATGATGATATTTGGTATGTTGGTTAGTCTTAAGAAGGCAAACGTCAAGGTCAAATATGGGCCTCCTGGCGGATGACCTTTGTATCTTTTGTCCTGAACATGCTATGGTCTTGATGTTTTGGTAACAGATTGCTTTTCCTGTCAGGAATAGGTGGTGGGGGTTTGGTCCCCCTAGCAGCTTGTTTTGGAACTGCAGGGCACTTTCCGGCGAAATGTTTAAAAGCCAATAAGTCCAGATAGGAACAACATATTTTCATAATTTTTGGTATGTGGGTAGCTGAGAAAGAGATGTACATGATTAAATGCAAATTTTGCAAATGAGGACTTTATTTGCATAATTAATGAGGAAATTCTATGATTACAGTGTTTTACATTATACTACTTTCATACATGTAAGGTATGTAGCCTATGGCAGACAGAACATCAACAGATACTAATTATGCAAATGATGACATAATTTGCATAATTTATGCAAAAATTCTATGATTTTTTAATGGTGAATAATGCGAATGTCATACTTGGGACATCTGTAAGTTAATCAAAAGTTAACATACATCACGATGCATATATCATGTTAATGCGGAGGTAATTTGCATAATTAAAGAGGAAATGTACATTTACATATCAAGCCCATATTTCATGGAGGTATGAAATCTCGGAATTCTTGTTTCTTATGCGTCTTGCAGCAATGGTTCTAATACAGTTACTGTATTGTACAATTCTGCCAACGTTTTAGGCTGCTTTGGTCACGTAAACCATCAATTAACCTTAAGTTTCCTAGTGAATAAAACGTACTGCAAATTGTCCTACTTCCATATAATATTTAGATTAATTAGAATCACATGTGATTTACTTTTTGCAGATTATGCAGAGACAAGCTACAGGAGGGCTGCCGGGCCCTACAGACAGGAGACCTGGACACGGCAGAACAGCACTTTGCAGCTGCACTGAAGTCTGTTCATGTCAAAGGTAAGTTAAAGACATGTTCCTTCCATGTTCTGTATATACGGTTGTTTCTATTACAGTGTCTGTTAACCAACACCATTTTACAGGGACCAAAATTCACAACTTGACATTTCTTGCTTCTGTTCACACACTTTAGACCAAAGACTATCATTGAGCAATGATCTTGCAAAACGCTAGGTCCAATTACAAAAAGTTGAAAACATGTTAAACTTACTGTTGGTCTTCATGAGCAGCATTGACGCAATACGTATTTGATGAGAAGCAAGATTTCGTGCATTTCATTGATAAAAATCATAGTCAACTTTGCAATATCACATATTGTTCCACACAGATTCAAAAGCAGACCTACACAAAAGAGAGACAGAGCCCCTACATATGTTGGGACATGTCTACCTGAAGAAAGGATTGTTATCAAGAGACGGGGAAGATTTTACTAAGGCTGCAGCACTCTGTAATGCAGCACTGGTGAGATCGAGGACAGACGAAATAAATGAAACAATTCAAGAAATAACCCAATCATTTGTTAAGCACGTGCTGAATGTTGACCTGACGGGAGACACAAGTGAGGTAGAAAAACACAAATTCTCGTTGAATGCCGATCGTGACTATGTAGAGGAGGAATTAATGAGAATAGAACAACATATAGATCCTTATAGCATTGATGATGGTGACCCAAAGATAAGAGAAGTTGAGGAAAGCAGGGCAGAAGCAACCAAGCAGTTGCTTCATGCAATAGTTGGACAGCGACGGAAATTCCTCGCTGACCTTGTAGATGAGTGTATAGAGGTAATGGGCCCCCTTCCCTGTAAGTACGCCATGATGGGCCTGGGTTCACAGGCCACAGGGTTAGTAACCCCGTACTCTGATCTGGAGTTTGCCATCCTGGTAGAGGAGGAAACAGAGAACAATGTTAAATATTTCCGTAATCTAACTCATTATCTACATCTCAAAGTCATCAATCTGGGAGAAACCATTCTCCCAGCAATGGCGATTAAGTCACTGAATGATTTTTGCTCTGAAGACCCACTGGATAACTGGTATTACGATTCTGTAACACCCCGTGGGTTCTCATTCGATGGAGCCATGCCAAATGCTTGTAAGACTCCCCTGGGCAGGGGGAAAACTTTTGAACTTATTCACACACCAAGCAACATGGTTAAGCTTGTAGAGGAGAATTTAACCTCAGATTTGAAGAAAGACTACCATCTTGCCAGTGTATTGGGAAATGTTTCTTTAATCAAAGGAGAGCAGACATTGATCGAAGAATACACAGCTACATGGACTCAGAGACTTCAAGGAAATGACGGAATACTTTCATATATCATAGCACGCATTATTCTGAATGATAATGCACAAACGTTCGAAAGGCAAGTTCCCACTGCAAAACTCTTGGACGTAAAGAAAGAAATGTATCGATTTTCAAGTCTTGCAGTGTTGTGCTGGGCGCTAGTTCATAACATACAACCGACCACAATCTGGGAGACCATTGATAAATTGTATGAGAACGATGTAATCAATAGTGAGAATGCACATCACTTGAAGGTGCTGGTCAGCATCTCAGCAGAACTGAGATTGCGGACATACATGTGCAATGGTGGTCAAGCGGAAAACATGTCAGCTCTTTCGTCAACGTTCACTGATATAGACGATGAGAGGACACTCAAAAAGATCTTTCACTTCTCAAACACAAAACAGCTCTTGAGATACTATTACACAGCGATACCACTAAAGAACTCTATGTCCCGAATTTCCAATAATCATTCGGCCATGGAAAATAGCACTACTCTATTTGACGATTCGCTGAGAACAAAAGCAGAGGTATACAAGAGTGTCTGTGATTACAAACAAATGAAGACATGCTCAGAGCAGGAGCTACAAAATAAGATATCTGAACATGGTGAGGGCACTGCACATCCTGACATTGCGGAAGCACTTAACAACGTGGGTATGGCCTGGGGAGACATCGGTGATACCAGACATGCAGTCGCGTATTTAGAGCAGTCGCAACAGATGTTCCAGTGTATCTATGGTGAGGGTACCGCACATCCTGATATTGTGTCATCACTTACAAACTTAGGTGTGGCCTTAACTAAACATAATGATCACATAAGTGCCGTCAGGTACTTTGAACAGGCACTGAAGATGACGCAGAGTATTTATGGTGAGGGCACTTCACATCCTGATATTGCCAATTCACTTAACAATCTGAGTTGTGCCTGGAGTACCCTTGGTGATCACAGAAAGGCCGTCAGCTACTCTGAACAGGCTTTACAGATGAGACAGACTATCCATGATGCTGCACATCCTGACATCGCCTCGTCACTCAGCAACATGGGTAATGCCTGGAACGAGCTCGGTGATTACAGAAAGGCCGTCAGCTTCTATGAACAGTCACTCCAGATGCGGTGGAGTATTTATGGTGTTAGCAGTGTACATCCAGACATTGCCGACTCGCTTAACAACTTAGGTGCCACCTTTAGCAACCTTGGCGACTACAGAAAGTCCATTATCTATTTGGAACAGTCATTACGGATGAAGCAGAGTATTCATGGGGAGAACACTGCACACCCCAAAATTGCCACGGCACTTAGCAGCATGGCTAGTGTCTTTGACGATCTTGGAGATCACACAAATGCCGTCAGCTATCACGAACAATCACTTCACATGATGCGCAATATCTATGGTGAGGGAACTGCACATGATGACATTGCCAATTCCTTGAACAACTTGGGTAATACCTGGATGAATCTTGATGATCACAACATGGCCATCAGCTACCTTGAACAGTCTTTAAAGATGAGGCAGGTGCTCTTTGGCGAAAGTACTGCTCATCCTGGTATTGCTGCATCACTAAACAACTTAGGAATTGCCTGGAGACACCTTGGTGAAAACAGAAAGGCCGCTGGGTATCAAGAACATGCACTTCAAATGATGCAGACCTTATATGGCAGAAACAGTGCACACCCTTCCATTTCCAAAGCACTCGGCAATTTGGGTCGCATCTACAATGACCTAGGCGATCACAAAAAGGCCATCAGCTATTTTGAAAAGGCTATGTTGATAAAGCAAGTCATGATTGGTGAAACAACTGCACATCCTGACCTTGCTGTGGCACTTGACAACTTGGGCGACGCTTGTAGTGACCTAGGCGATTACAAAAGGGCTGCCAGTTACCATGAGAGAGCTCTGCAGATGAAGTGGGATGTTTATGGCAAGAAGACTACGAATGCAGACATTGCCGCTTCACTTTGCAATTTGGGTGCTGCCTTAAACGAATGTGAAGAAAATGAAAATTCCATTAGCTATTTAGAGCAGGCACTGCAGATGATGCAAAACATCTATGGTGAAAGTCCTGGGCACCCAGACATTGCCACGGCACTCAACAACTTGGGCAACGCCTATAGCGGCCTCGGAGATTACAGCATGGCAATTGTATACCATGACCAATCACTACAGATGAGACGGGGTGTATATGGTACGGGTATTGCACATCCAGACATTGCTGTGTCACTTAACAACTTGGGTAATGCCATAGGGAAGCTTGGTGATCATGAAACAGCTGTCAGCTATTTGGAACAGTCACTACAGATAATGCGTACAGTCCATAATAAGAGCAACGTACACCCCCAAGTTGCTGCATTACTTTATAACCTGGGTAGCGCCTGCAATGACCTTGGTGATCACAAAAAGGCCGTTATCTATTATGAAGAATCATTACAGATGAGCCAGAGCATTCATGGCGAAGGGAATGTACACCCGGATATTGCCAAATCCCTACATGGCTTGAGTAAAACATGGTGTGAAATTGGAGATCACAGAAAGGCGGTCATCTATGGAGAACAGTCTCTTCAGATGAAGCGTGAAATCTATGGTGAGATCACTGCACACCCAGGTATAGCGGCCTCGCTTAACGACTTGGGTAACTACTACCATGCCATAAATGATCTCACAAATGCCGTTATGTATCACGAACAGTCCCTACAGATGAAACGGCGCATCTACGGCGAGGGCACTCAGGACCTTGATATTGCCGCGTCCCTTGATAATTTGGGTAATGCCTTTCTTATCCTTGGTGATGGTCAAAATGCCATCAGCAACTATGAACAGTCACTACAGATGAGACGGATCATCCATGGTGAGGACCATGTGCAACCTGACATTGCCGCATCGCTTTACAATGTGGGAAATGCCTGCAGGAGCCTTCATGAGTACAAAAAGGCTGTGAGCTATTATGAACAGTCATTAGAAGTGGCACAAGCTATATATGGGGAAGCTACAGCACATCCTTTCATTATCGGTATACTCTGCAACTTGAGTAAAGCCTGGAGGGGCCTTGGTGATGACGTTAAGGCTACCAGCTATCACGAACAGTCACTGCAGATAAAACAGGGTAGTTCTGACGGTGATGCATGCATTCTGAGCTAGAAGTCCATTATGATGATTAAAATGCTGGCTCCTTTAGATGTACTCTTGGCCATGACGGTTCAGATCATAATGGTGATGGCGATAGCGGTGTAGAAATCGTGCAGAAATTGCTCAGATGCACTCGAGGGAGCCCCACCACTAACCACTACTGTCATGTCTATACAAGGATGACCAGTAGTTCATATGGGGCCAGGGGTCGTGCTACGTGAACCTAAATAAATGATTTTAGCTCTCGCCCAAATACTGAGACTATCGATATTGACTCATCCTTACAAGTTACGGTGATCGAGAGGACACCTGCTGTATATGTGCTGCCGTATATCCCCATTTGAGCATGTAGGCTGCTTATTGAGTGAACTATTTTTCTGATGTACATGTAAGATGCCGGCATAATTATCCTCTTGAATACAAGCAGGATGGACTCTGTGTTTATATAGTAGAAGCTGTAAGGTGTTTTGCTTGTCACAAAAGCTCACTAGTCGACCACTTAAAGACAGGGACTATCACCTTTAGTTTATGCCTTGGAAGGAAAGAGAGAACACTGTGCCTATTCATGAAACACTTTGTAAGTTGGTACTTTTGCCTTAAATCTAAATGTGTTACATAATTAACATAGAAAACACCAGATGTCTTTGTATGTTTGTTCTGTCAGAAATGCATATTACAGGATTAAAACTACATGTAACGTTACAAATAAGTGTAAGCAATTCAAGAAAAGAATTGGCATATACTAAAAGACCATACAAAAGTCCCTGTACTTTTTGTTGAGTCAATAAAGAATCTTGTAAATTTTTGCTTTTTTGCTCTTCAGAAAATGTTACAGGTTTGGAACATGTCTTTCAAACACAATCACAGTCTACCTCTTTTCAAATTTTCAACTAAGTATTCCAACTTTGTCTGGTATATATCATACTATACAGAATATTTATACCAGGCTGACGATTGAAAATTTGGTAGGTGAAATGTGATAGTGTTTGAAAGACAGCTCAAACCACTTCTAACATTAATGATGTTTACTGGTGTATTAAGCCGCGTTGCTTTCTGCTTATAATGCTTTTCTAAAATGGTTGCAAGTGCAAAGTTGATAGAAACTCTCCTACGGCCACATCCACCTGACATTTAAATAGGCAAATCCAAATTTAAGCCAAAGACTCTCTCCCAAATGAGTTTTGCTACATAACCTCTATAATCATGAAAAATTGAATAACTCGCATTTTTTGGCAAAATACAACCTTTGAGACACGAACCTGGGTGAAAAATATGCCCCGGAACTGATGAAGTAAACCAATAATCATAAAAGACAGTTTTCATTTGTATGTGGCTTTTTTAACAACAAACAAATTTGACCCAAGAAACAACTACTTAAATTGACGTGGCAACATCCTTTTGTTAGAGTCACAAAAGAAAGGCGACTTTGTGCTGTAACATCTTTGAGATTACATAATGCCACTTGAATGTAGTCAGTACAGCATTCCATCTAAGAAGTCAATAATGTGATCAGGGGAGTCTGCTATTAACAAGAAAACATCCTAACACACTGGTCTTTTAAATTTTGGAACAATTTTGGATCATCATTTTTGCGTCGAAATTTCCCAAACTGTCAACTTGTATTAAAATTTATCTTCATCTTATCATCATCTTTGGAGACAAAACTACCCAAACTACCGAAATGGCAACAATATATATTATGATTCCATCTCTTTTAACCGAGTTATATACAAATCTTTTCAATACAATTCAAGCAACAAAAAAAATCTAATTTGAGCGATTAAATTTCAGAAACAGACTTCCCAAATTTAAACTGACCAGTGATCTAAGTTACTTTGAATGTCATTCATAACTGTGGAATTTGTTACTGTGCTTCAGGATAGGAGGAAAAGAGAGAACCTGTTTAAAATACAACATCCTTAACATGATCTGCTTTAAATGCAGAATATAAAAACAACATTGATTGAAATGTTTAACATCTCTACATGTACATGGTCAACAGGTCATCGTGTATGCCAGAAATTCCAGAACTGCTGTCTTCTTTAACAACAAAACCCGTGTTAATAGATGCACATGGATAGGTTAGCCTTACTAAGCCGGCAATGTACAGGCTAACCAATGTATGTACACTGGACACCACTGTACTAACGACTGGTAACTGAGTAGTAATATTCTACATACTGTCCTGCAGTTTCTAATTCTAATGTTATCCTGAAACAAATAATGGGTAATAAGCAATGTGTTAATAAACATCATGTCGTTGCTGTCGTTGTTACTCAACAAAATCATGTCATGGTTTGTATCTATCATCCGATATAAAAAAAAAATCTTGTTATCGACATTCATGAACACTTAGAATAAAATTGCAACCAAAGTTTTCTGTTTTTGTCCTTATTCATGTCCGGTATACCAGGATGATGTTGTGTGCATGGGTGAGGAACATGAGAAATTGTAAGGTTTATCGAATGTGCCAACAAAAAGAAGTGAAAGATGAGCTATATAGCCTCCTCCCCTCTTGACATGGAACAAAAAGGCTCTTAGTGAGATATATACAAATAATAAGGCAAGTACTTCGTACATCAGTTCTGCATCAAAGCAAACATCTGTCTCTTATCAAAGTAAATGATATGGCCAAAGTTATAGTGTTCACCGTGGAATTAATATCAAAACGATAATGGGCATAATACGTCACTATATAATAGTATATATAGGTGGGAGTGACCAAAAGATCATAACAATAAAGTTTGAAGATACAAGATACAAGTTTAAAGTACAAGATTGTAAATGATTAGTAAAATCCAGATTAATACAGAGCCAGTAGTCAATTTCTAAAATACAGTTACTGCATCATGTTGCTGAAATATCAAATAGCAAATTTCAGCATAAAGCGGCTGCAAGTGATACAGAACAGAGCAGCCAGACTTGCCCTGGGATGCGACAGATACACAAGCGAGGACAGGTTGCTAGAGAAGCTGGGATGGCTGGTAGTGAAACACAGAAGTCACCAGAAAGGACTGAGGACTTTCAGTAGGATATTGAAAGAAAAACAACCCATATCATTGTATAAGAATATCACAATGAAGTCACATGGGTACCATACTAGAACATCAGACTCACAGACCATCCGCCTTCCTAAACTTCGAAGAAATGCACAGAAAAGAAGATTTTTGTATAGAATGTCCAGTGCCTGGAATGAAATGAAGTGATGCTGGTGTACATGTATAAAGCCTTATTTTAATCTGTTTTAATATGTTGTAATTGCCATGTATTTATGTTTTGTAAATATGTCATGTGTGTCTTGAAGGACCACAGGAAGAATAGCTACATTTGTTGTAAGCTAAGTGTGGATCCCAATAAAGTCAAAGTCAAAGCCCAGTTAACTCTATTACAGTAATGTTATCATGACACATGATCACCAAATTATTTTTTTTTTAAATTCCAATGCATATGGTCAGGGCTACTTTCATTAAACTGATAGGAATAGCCAATACTTCCATGAGACTAACTGTGGGGGGCAGAGTGAACCCAATGATAAAACAGAAAAGAGCAAAACTTTACATACATTAAAACTACCCCTTTATATATGTATACATATCCATGCTCCTCTAAAATTTGTGTGTTTATTATTAAGTACTTCCGTTTGTTACATTATCTCTGACCCTATCTGATCTCTTCCTTCAGATAAAAGCGACAAGCTGATTTAAGTATTTTATAAAACATTATAAGGATCGAACAAACAAAACGAAAGTGTGAACCATTAAAAAACAACATAAGTGAAAACAATATATTTCACATACACTCTCATGTAAAGGATTTGATGTGAATATTCTTTATATATGCTTTCGTGAAATAAATTTATAACAGACAGCATGTAGATCTTGTGTTCAAAGTTACAGGTGTTAAAATTGTAGAGGTGCAGTGTCGGCTAAAATTGTTTGTTTATTATTTGTACAGCAGCAATAAAAATTATGCATAATAAATTAATAATGAATAAAACAGGTGCAGAAGGAGGGGAAAAAGCTTATTTAGCTTATGCTAAGCCCTCCTCCTCTATACTAACCAAAAGTAAACATAATTGAATTGAATATAAGGCATACATACATAAGGAATTGTTATCAAAATAATTCAAACATGGGCAAAATGATACAGTAACAATAATGAAACAGTAGTATACATAAATTGAGATGAAATGAAATTGATATGAAATAATACATACATACATAAGGAATTGTTATCATAATAATTCAAACATAGGCAAAATAAACAATAACAATAATGAAACAAATAGTGTACATAAAAATAATAATAACTGAAGGTATGAATCTATGTTATCCCCTATTAGTTAATGTAGTAAATGGGTAAACTCAGAATGCCAGTCTACCAGCAGATTAAATAGCCAGGGATTTTGATGGTCTTTGATGGCTTTTTTGTCCTCTTACATCAATCATTATTGGTGAAAGCTGTCTTCGAGCTAACAGAAGCAGGGAAATATTGAATGTTCTAACCATGGCCATCCAAATGACTGGCTAACCTCAGTGTCAAATCCTTGGTTCTAAAAAGGGCACACACTAAAATTTTAAGAGAGGAAGATTATTAAATGTAGTATTCTTATCCTTCCCTTGTGAAATGAGAGGGAAAATCCTTGACGATCACACAATTAAAGGCTTCTCCTAAATTTCCTCAGTGTTTTTATTAATTTGCGAATAGAGTCTGTGCCAACAAGCCTAGCCGATAACAGTCAACTATATATATAATAGTCACCTGTAGTACGAAAGATTTTCAATAAATAGTTTGCATAACTCACTCCTAAGTTCTCCTATAAGTCTGAAATGTCACAAGCGTGATACATCTCTTTAGGTCACAAACCATGCTTATTTTCACGACTTACCTTCCTTAAGTTTTTTTTTCTGCTACCATCAAATGTGTGTATTAAGAATATTGAACTGAGAGCATCGAGTAGTCACCACTCATTTAACCTGTTCTCTGATACTGCCGCCTTCACGTATTCCGCTAGGAGGCGTGACTGCTCTGCTTTCTAGACCGTCCAGGCATAGGCATGTCATCGGCGTTTGTTTGTAGTTTAGTGTGAGAGTACTAGTCAATGAAGTTTATTGCAAATTCATGCCCCGGGGGCTAATTGCAGATTACAAACATAAAAGAAAAATGAAACGTAGTATATGATAAAAGGTAGTTGTCTAGAGCTATAGCTATGTCTAAAACTATATCTAAGGGGTTTGACTTCTCTTCTTTTTTTTTTAACGGTATCGCTCAATGCAAGGCCAATTATATTTGGCCACTTCTAGGCATAGAGCTAGAGGTACTTAGAGGAGTATATTATAGCTATGTCATGAGATGGCGGTGGACCTTTGCTTTGAAGCTTTGTAGATTGTAATCGGACGGAAAGCAGCTGTTTGAAAGAGAGTTCCATAATTTTGCAGTCCGGGGAAAGAAGCTGTTGTTGTAATATGACTTGGAGACAGGTATGTTAACGGTGTATTGATGAGAACTGGAAGAGAACCTAGTGGCACGCTGAAAGGTTCTGAGTGGAGGAACAAGAAGTGCAAGTTCTCCTGAACATCGACCGTGAAAGTATCTGTAGAAGAGGGATAGAGATGCGACATTGCGTCTGTGTGAGAGGGAATCCAGCTTTGCGGCCAGAGAATGACCGATGGCAACACAGATTCTCCTTTGAATGCGATCTAAAATATGTAGGCAGTCTTTTGGGGCACCAGCCCAGAGATGCGAGCAATACTCCATGCAAGGACGGATGGTGGATTTGTACAGATACAGAATACTTGCAGGAGTGAGGTAGTTTCTGGCTCGAAGCAGTGAGCCTACTTTCATAGCTGCTGATTTGGCTATGGATTCGATGTAGTATCTCCAGGACAAATCCTTGGAGAGAATAAGACCGAGGAGACGGAGACTATCATTCTCCCGCAACTCGTTGCCATTCATGGATATAGGTGGAAGAAAGGGTTCCCGGTATCTGTTTATGGAGAGGAGTTTTGTTTTTTGGGCGTTGAAAGTGACTATGGAAGACATAATGTCCCACCTTTTCTAAAATTAGTGGGTTCTGGGAAGTTAAAAGAAGAATAGTTTTTTCTTGGTCTGTAAGTTTAGTAAAATTGGGATTGTAGAAGTTTGAATAGTTAACTCATTTCGAGCGTCGCTATGAAAGGAACAATTTGAGATAAAGTGTATTTCGTCTTCCACAGCCTTTGCATTACAATATTTACAAATTCTTTCATATACTGGTAACCTGGAAGGCTTAGGTTTGCAGGACACTGTCACAGGAGCAGAGAGGAGATTGTGGCCGAGCTGGTACTGTGGACTCCCAAGCAAGGGAGGAGGAAGGCCGGCAGACCGGCTGCAACCTACATAGACTGCCTCAGGAGAGACACTGGCCTGGAGGTGGACTACTTGGGTCAAGTGATGGAAGATAGGGAGTGTTGGTCAGCCATTTTGTCTCGAGGCCAGGGACATCAGGACTCGACATAAGTCAAGTAAGTCAAGGTAACCTTTTATACCGTCCTCTCTCTATCTCCAGAGGATGGACGCTAACTCTAATTTTGCTAATGGCTGAGCGTAGTTCGAAGTCTGCCAGATTAAGATATCGTTCTATGTTGTACATAGTTTTATATTTTGCATAAAATCTTAACTTACCACTATCAGTTGACAAAGTATGAAAAATATCTGTAAGTCACAACGTGAGTTATCGGAATGCCACAAAAAGGAATATCCATTGTGATCTAATATATCTTTAACATGTTGCAGTAAAGTTCGTCTACGGGTATTTGTCGGAAGGCTATGCTGTAAGAGGAGTGCGTCCATTTGAAGGGGGTGTGAAGTTGTCTCCATTTGTACCAGTCGTAACCTGAACTTAACTACATATATACAAATATCTATATCTAAAGGAAATCTAATTCTGCTCTACATGCGATATTGCTACTATTTCTAAAAACACCGAGAATACTTTTACAAAACTGATTGTGTACATTTTCGATAGATGAGGTATCTTGTCGTTGTTCAGTCCCCCATATTTGACATCCGTACAGAAGGATCGGCTTTACACGTGGCAAATATGTTTAGGAGGCTATGCGGTGATACTGATAAACGAATAATTGATTTGAAACTATAAAAGGCTTTACGTGCCTTCAGTGACAGCTGCTTTTTAGTCAGGGTGAAGCTACCTGATGATGTAAGGGTTACGCCAAGCTAGCAATAGGAGGAAACGTTGTCTATTGTGTTGTGTTCAAAGTAGAACTTTTGTTTTGGAACGGAACGGTCAGCTTTGTTAGATATAACAACTTTTTTTTCAAATTTACTTAGAGCTAAAGAATTAAGTGCTGTTGCTGTTATGGAGAAGGTGAATAAAGAAACAAAATGGTGTTTTACATGTAATTGAAAGATGCTGAAAAGACGGCACATCATTGTGTAGTCGCTAGATTGTGCCATCGAGTAATGTGAGAGGGAAGTAGAAACTACGTACGCCAAACGGGTACGTTTCTTTTGTAGGTGTCCCACTAATAAGGACCGTTTGATAACAAAAGGGACAGTCCATCGGTTTGCATTTGTTACCTATCCCATCGAATTATACACACTGTCCACTTACACACAGAGGATGCCTTATGTGAGCGTCGTCAAACAAATCTAGCCTCCACCAGGCCTGCCTATACAGGGGTACGGGTCGTATAATTCGGCAAAAAGGGAAATTGTTGACAGACTCTCTCACATACCTCTTAATTAAGAAAACAATTTAAGATATTTCAAAGTAAGGTTTGTGTAATATGTTAAGATGTATACGTGGACTAGACATAGCCTCCTTCGCAGTCTTGTTGGGCGTGGGCGTAATTTTTTCTCTGAGCGACGCTTAGTAATATGCCGCCGCGAGGGACGATTTGCTGCCGAGGGACTTTTGCCACGGAGAGAAGGTTTCCGCGCTCCAAACCTTCTCTCCGTGGCAAAAGTCCCTCGGCAGCAAATCGTCCCTCGCGGCGGCATATTACTAGCGTCGCTCAGAGAAAAAATTACGCCCACGCCCAACAAGACTGCGAAGGAGGCTAGACTAGACACGTCATTAATGTTAAGACGACCGTGTAGATGCTGTTACCCGATGATGTTGTCAGTCCGTCGTCCGATGTGAACCTGCCATTGAAGCCAAAGTAAACACAAGCGAAGCTTTGAACAGATACTGGGCATAATACATAGCTGTATGGTCTTTGCGAGTGTGAAAGGTAGTCCATGCTTGACTTGAAAAGAAAAGGTGTGGACGCAAAAGAGACGCCAAACTGCTGTAACAGAACACCAAACGGGCCTCCATGTGAGGAAGATGACCTTGGTTTTACTCTGTCTTTTGGACGGACAACTAGTTGTGTTTTTACTAAACTTCCTACCTTTCTCGGACTGATATTGAAGTATATTTCAGGAGAAAAAATTCAGCTGATCTTCCTGACAGCAAGTAAATGCTGGTCAGGCCGATAATTTATTAAATTGAAGGAACTACTTATTACGTTAAGTGTCTTGTTTTTGCCGCGGATGAATATGAGAGGTAAAACGGTGTCGGTGACACGAAACACATACCTGAGAGTAAGCTATGTTAAAATTTGGGGAAACGTGGCATCATACCAATTATATGGCGACGCAAATCCCCCTTTTACCGTGCGACTACTGACACGGTTTTTCTTCATGCTTGGACAGGCCTCGAGTAAACGACTATGTAACCACTGCATAGTTTACCCCACCCGAAATTGGGTGGGCACTTGGGCAACTTACGTACTTAGTTTGAACACCTAGTGCTTAAAGGCGCCTAATCTGAATCATACAACTGATCCAACATGCTCAGGTGGTGTTCAGTGTATTTCAAACTGAAAGTGGTGGTATCAAGCGATAGGTTTCTACAGGATTTTTTTTTCAGGAAGACCTTGTAACTTTTTAGTGTATAGTTTGCGTTTTACGAAAATGATAATATACTTAAATGCTACAGTCATTTAGTGACTTTATCATTACATGATACACTTTTGAACATTTGTGTTTAATTATCTATAATCCTTCATCTATTACAACTTGGGCAGGGCTGTGTTATCTCACAAGTAAAGTACAGATATTAGTCTTGACATTTGTCCAAAATGTTTTATTGAAAACTTCAAACCATGAAGCAAGATAAATCCAGCAAACCACCAATAAGTACACACGTTGTCTTACTTGAACTATTGTCACCACTCTTTATCTGTATAGCCGGTATAATTGCCCTTCTGTGTAAAACACCAGCTTCACAGGCACACAGTGCAGCGGCAGCTGGCAATATAACACTGAACAACCTGTCACACCTAATCTTTGTACATCTGAGCACATTGTTCTCCCGGTTTATCTCAGCTTCAACCGACAGTCTTCTATTCTAACCCTGACACCTACAGCACTTTGGTATAAGATCCTATAAATGGCATGTGACAGTTCGTATATTGGGCTTTGATGCATCAGCAGGAAAACTTGTAAATCGTGATGACACTTCCGTTGATATCTTCAAAGCCGTAAAATTTCATTCTGAATCAGTTCCTCGTTCAACTCAACTCAATTTGACATTGTAATGATATAAGGCCCTGCAAAGTCTCGCCTACATGTATTACTAGTATGCTATCCGGTCAGCGAAGCTGTCGATTGTCTGGATGAATAAAGTAGAATGTCTGCATCTCCCCACTCCATTCGTATCCTGCCATCCAGTATTCCCTGCGGCCACCTTCTCTGAATTTGCCTTCCCAGTAGATCGATGCACCTCTCCACATACACCTGTTTCTTCTTTGCGCTTCATCATACGCCATCCGACAGCAGACCGCAAGACGTTCATCTGGCCATACCCTCGGATCGTAAACAGTTTTCAAGTTTGGTCTAAACTTGAACAGAGTCCCACGTCTTCTACACGTCGAAGGCCCAACAGGTGCTGCACCGTTACAGTCGCATGTGGTACAGCGGGCCATTTCCCATACACGTCCGTCATGTGGTACAATTGGCTGATGTCTACCGGAGTCTGGATCGTGTACATCTTGGCGACACGTTACCAGAGCGGTGTACACTCCCTTGGGAAGGCGGCCTCCTGGTAGTTTAGTGACTGCAGCCACGACTAAACCCCTGGACTGAGCGCTCAAGAGAGAGTGGGAATTGTGACACCCACTCACGGCACAACCGTTCTCGATTCTAAATCTGCGATTGTGATCTAGAGCACGGCGAAGATCAAATAGGGGCCCAGCGTGAGCCATATCGAAAAAAAAATTGGTAATGTTCCAAGGGAAAATTCATTCTTAAGACAGAACCTACTCGTGATCAAATATTAAGACAGGGCTGTTCCGTTGGTGGTCCTGCCATCTACCATATATAATGGTCAGTCCCGGAACAACTTTGAAACGTCATAGGTCACTTAGCAACCTCACCTGAGGCACCAATCAGTGTGTGTAATGGCCTCAGCAGGTGCGCCAGTGCGTGTACGTGTACAGGTACAGGGCAGTGAGTCACGGCCGACATCTTATAACTACGAAGGCCCACAATGACACTTCCATACTGCTCTTCCGCGGCCCTGCCATACCGCGCTAAGATTCAATTCTATTTTGAAGATTATAAATAGATGAAAACTGTTTTTAAAATGTAGAATATATTGCGTATTTTAGTATTATGATCTTTAAATGTTGTAAGTAGTAATTTCAATTTGAGGTATTTCTGAATATTTCGAAATGTAATAAGATATTAGTAAGTGTAACATGCTCGCGACTTTTGTACAAACCTCACAATTCAGCCGTGAGGCTGTGATGGGTTTTGGTTTTCAATGGGGGGGGGGGGGTGCAGGGCCTCGGTGCAGCGCTGTGTGGCAGGGCTGTGGAAGGGGTGTATGGCAGGTATAGGCCTTGGCAGTGCGCCGTGGAAGGGCTGTGGAAGAGGTGTATGGTAGGTATATCTCTTTGGCAGCGCTGTGTGGCAGGGCTGTGGAAGAGGTGTATGGAAGTGTCGTTGTGGGCCTTCGTATATAACAGAACATCATTACACTTCTGCTTACAACATGGCTACCCCTTTGTGGGCACGGAAGTTTTCCTGTACATGGATCAACGAGGGGCGGCTAGACATGTCTGGGTTTCGTAAGGACATGCCCGCGTGTCTGAAGCTCTACCTAACCTCCATACGGTGGTCAGAAGAATGGACGGAGGCTCTGGAAATGATACAAGATGGCGAAGGGCATTGCTTTGCCAATGAAACTGGAATTGTATTTTCCAAGGAATCGGCTAGCGACCCGAGTAGTGAAGAGCTCCCGAATAGCGAAGTTGCATTCTTTGCGGGGTGCTTCCCGAAAGACCGAGTGAAGAAGACTGTGTTCCTAAGCATTATGGAGACATGTTTGAAAGAACGTAGAAAGCAATGTAAGTGTCCCGCTTTAGACGGTGAAGAACAGTTATGTTCAGATGGTGCTACCATATGATGGAATTGGCACGAAAACTCTCGCGAGACAACGAGTCTCCAACACGTGACCCCGAAGAGAGCTTGTCGGGACATGCACGGACAATCCTTCATTCTGCAGTTCGTCACGCAGCGAAACGAAGTCCAAGGGTGCCACAGATCAAGAACTAACCGGCCAGGAAATCAAGGGTAAGTGTGTGACTTGTACGGTCAGAATGTTTTCCATCAAATATCAAGCCCTTTGAGTTTCGAATTTTAAACTTTTTTCCGTTTATTTTTATTTTTATTTTTTTTATTTTTTGTCGTGCCCCGCACTATTTTGGTCTAAACCCTTCTAAAGATTTTCCTAGAGTAGAAACTTCATATGTATCAGCTTTATTATTTAGGCTATTCAATTTAATGAAACACATTATGGACAAACTAGTAGCAAATTGCAGAACAGTTAAGTGTAGGAAACATGTCATAGCGCCGTGGTCATAGGTGTAAGGCGAGCGTGTTGATGTCACTCCGCCAGAGCCTAATCAAGCCGTTACAAACCTGCCTTTGAGCAAATAGACCTTTGAAAATATAGTGAACATAATAAAGCCATTGCCATGCTTGATTGGTCCTTGAAAGTGTGAATGGTGATTCATGCTTGACTTGGCCGGGGACAAAACATGTTGACACACAAGGATCGAATGTTGTAACTGAACACCAGTCGACCCTCCAGGTAAAATGGGTGGCGTTGGCTTGTTTTTTTAGAAGGACAGCTAGTTGTGTTTTTACGGAATATCCCACCTTTTTTCGTGGATATCGATGTGTATTTGAGAACAAAAACTTCAGCAGATCCTCTTCACGCAAGTAAATGTGGCCCAGACTGATAACTTGTCTACCTGTAGGAACTACTTATTACCTTAAGTGGTATGTTTTTGTGGCGTATGAATATGATAAAGGGGGTGAACAGGCCACGAAACATACACCCGAGACTAACCTACCGCCTACTTTGTGTACCTTTTGACATGCTTGTCATATACATATGAATTTCTTAGTACGCTGTAATGTCAGATCAACAAAGTGCTACAGAACAGGTAACCATATATCACCGAGTGTACAGATCATGTGTAATGTAGGGGCGAAGGCTGGACTACAGGAAACAATGGCGTTATGGAGCATTAAAATTCAGTGAAATTCATGCAAAGAACTTTCTGTTGGTGATATTTACAAGTTTATTGATCTTGGAAGCTCTTCAAGAATACAAAATTAATGTTGCATTTTGCTGTAATTTCACTGTTAGCATAACAGCCCTGTCTTAAATTGTGACAGATCATTAAATAAGTTAGCAAAAGCATCAAGTGTATATGGACTAGATATGATTATGGCAATGTGTTGTTAATATTTTAGTGAACAAATCAAGATGAGATCAACTGACAACTCAGCTACAATGTGTCTTAACCGACACTTGACATAATCTTGTTGTTACCACCATTAAAGGTAAACGAAAGAAATCCCCAGAGGTGGTGCCAGTCAGGAGCAAGATCAGGAGGAGTGAGAGATCACCTGACGTGGCGTCAGGCAGAAGCATGAGGATAGGTGAGTACAGCATGATTTGCTCTATATATAAAGGTAGAAGGTACATGACGCTTGCCCCCAAACAAAGGGTGGGATGTAAATGACTTCAAACTGCATAGGGCAGGTGGGTCAGGCAATGCAGAAAGGAAATCAGATAGCTAAAATCGCACAGCTTATACTGTCTATCTATCTTACATTGATTACAGGTGGAAAGAGAAAATCCAAAAAGCGGCATCTAGGCCAGACCAGCAACAGTGCCCCCTCGGTAAAACGACCAAAGAAAGGTATGGTTGTAAAAGAAACACGAGCAAAGATTATATTTATAAAATTGATAACAATGAAATTTCAACCAGTAACTCAGTTATCTTTTTTTAAGTTCTCAGCTAAGGAGAAATATCCATGTAGCAAAAAAAACTTCTTGGTCCATTGCAGTACATTTCAATCTAAAGGGTATTTAACCACTTATTTTTCTAATCTGGAGGCTATCGCAGCAGGCATCCCTGTGCTCATCTCTAACGAGTCCGGCTTGGCAGACATGGTCAAGGACTTGATCAAGGACAAGAAGTGCCCTACAGATATGAGGGACAGGATCGTGGAAACAAGTATGAGGGAGTCCGTACTAATTAGAACTGCAAAAAAATGGGCAGAGAGGATCGTGAATATGTTGAAGTTCTTAGAGTCTGAATTCCGGAAAGCAGCGGAGATCAAGAAGGCGCTCTTCGCATCCCGGTACTGGGAAGAGTCGCACCAAAACTTGCTGCGTGTCTGTGGGTTGATTGATTGTCAATGAATAACTTTAAATATCAATAGACAACAATGTCAATGTTTTGCTGGTTAGCTTGGAGGCATCACTGTAGTCATATGCTCAGTCACTGCACAGACTTGCAGGCTAGCTAAAGGACTTGATACTAAGTTGAAAGAGCACTTCAAATTTACGATCCTGGTCACATATGCAAAGCAGGCAAACAAGATCTTATGCCAATATGTGCTTTTTACAACTGAATCCAAAGTTGAGCATTTCTAAGCAGCACTTGGGTAGTAGGCAGGTTCGAGTGTGTGTGTGTGTGTGTGTGTGTTGTGTGTGTGTGCTAATAAAATGTTAATGATACATATGTGATTTCAAATTATGTATATATGCACATTTATATCCTTTTTTTACCTTCCCCAAGGTTATATTTTCAGTAGCGTTAATGTGTCTGTGTGTGTGTGTGTGTGTGTGTGTGTGTGTGTGTGTGTGTGTAAGTGAAACGTACTTTCATGTACTATGTAAGTGAAACTTACTTTCATGTATTATGTAAATGAAACTTACTTTCATGTACTATGTAAGTGAAACTTACTTTCATGTATTATGTAAATGAAACTTACTTTCATGTACTATGTAAATGAAACTTACTTTCATGTACTATGTAAATGAAACTTACTTTCATGTACTATGTAAGTGAAACTTACTTTCATGTAATATGTAAGTGAAACTTACTTTCATGTACTATGTAAATGAAACTTACTTTCATGTACTATGTAAATGAAACTTACTTTCATGTACTATGTAAGTGAAACTTACTTTCATGTACTATGTAAGTGAAACGTACTTTCATGTACTATGTAAGTGAAATGTACTTAAGCCTGATGACTGCGATCTTTTACATAATAAACCAGTCATTCATTCATTGATAATTCCATATTGGTTAATGGCGGGAATTGCATACTTGCGGCATTTGGAATACAATTCAATACATAAGAAATAATATATTCCAATTTCTATCAGGACTTAATTTGCATAATTCATGGGGAAATGCTATAATAGCTTTTTCTTTTTAGAATAAGACTATTGTTGGGTGGGGAATATGAAAAACTGATATAATTCATGCAAATGATGAACCTATTTGCACAATCAGTGAGACAATCATTTATGATTCGTCAAGCATAAAGGTTAACATTGATTGGCAAAGGTATGAGATCGTGGAACTCTAGTTGGCAGTGGGTTTTCTAGTTTTTAATCAGATGGATGCAAAATTGTAACGTTATTGGAGCGATAAGTTTGTTTTTATCGGACTGTCTTCTACCCCAAGCAGAGGTAAGGATGTAAAAACCGGAAAGTTTTCTGCCAAGCTATGATTTCAGACAGACCGAATGTAGAGAACTACTCTCTGATGTCAGACGCTTGAGAGAAGGATGTAGCTTCTTTGCAGAGGTGTGTCGATTTTACCGCCATTCACGAGTTTCCCATCCCCAGAATGCATTGCGAAAACAGGGGTCTAAACCTCATTTGCATAGGACAGGAAGGCATCGGAATGATCCTGTTGACGTTAAACAGCTTGTTTCTCAGTGTGTTTTGAGGCGTTGGGGCATTTTATGCTCAACGTTAACTAAATTACTATGGGTTGAATCTGGCAACAAATAGAGAATGGATTTTTGGAATATGTGGTTTGTAACGTTATAGTTGTAACGCTATACTGATGCTGTAACGTTACAAACCACATGTTCCATGTGGAAAAGAACACAAAAACTTCATTCTCTATCTGTTGTCAGATTTGACCCATAGTAACTTAATTACTGCTGAGCATGAAATGCCCCAACACCTCAAAACACAGTGAAAAACAAGCAGTTTATTGTCAACAGGATCATTCCGATGCCTTCCTGTCCTATGCAAATGAGCCTTAGACCCGTTTTCGCAATGCATTCTGAGGATGAGAAACTCGTGAATAAAGTACACATTCATTGCATTTTAAAGACAGACTCAAGAGCAGAAGCACTTGTTCTGGTTAGGTTAGAATTAAATGTAAACAGAGAAATTCCCAATTTTCCCACTTAACTCAGGTGCAAATGAGTACATGTATGTCTGTTCGTCTGCGTTGGTCGTGGCATAAAATAAGTTGAAAAAAAAACTTGAGTGTGCCGTCGCTAGGACTTGTGTGATAAACGTTGGAATAGAAAACAAAAATTCACAATCATGTGTCACCGAACAGTATATTGAACGTTTCTGCCGAACTAAGAGCCGGCGATGCCACCTATCAACGAACTGATCCATGGTACGAAATCCATCTTCTCCAGAGACGGAATGTTGCCAACATTGAACGTTTCTGAAAAGCCTTGAGGCATTTCGAACCGCATCAATATTAATTTGTACGTTGTCACTAAAGTAAACGTGTACTTTTACTAAGTAAAAGCGCCAAACATAATAGAGATGAGGTCCCAGAAGGTACGAGGACAAAACGAAAGGAGGAATGTTTCAATGGTTCAAAATTATTTCAATGAATGAATGAATGAATGAAGACCTTTATTGTACAAAAATGCCCACTGGGTTAGGTACAAAGGTTAACTTGAATACACAAATATATACACAACAAGATCAATCTAGTACTAGCACTACAGTCTGTTACATAATTTCGACTTCTCTTCGCTTCTCTGTGATGTTGAAAAGATAAGAGCATACAAGTTTAAGGATGAGTTGTGGGCTCACCATGGTTTAGCCACTTGAAACCAGTTCAGATTGCCTATTTGCAATGCTGTCAAGTAACTCACCTATCTGTAACAATGGATATATCATCCAAGATCTAAGAACACGCATTTGTACAGAAAGCCCAACATATGTTCACAATTTTTGTAAGCACTATACAACAAATTAGGGTTCAGGAAATGAGGTTAACCTGTATGGATGACGTATTATTAAGGTTGGTTTCTAATTGCTAATGCAAATAAGGTTCTGAATTACATAATCACTTGTTACTCTCCTTCTTAACCACTTTTGAAAGCAATAATGATTTCATTGATTGATTGGAGGAGAGTCCTGTCATCGATCACTAAACAGTTACGTCGAATATGTTCCAGAACCACTGATTTGATTGACCTGTCATGTATTTGTATTAACCGTTGCCTAATTATAATGTCTGCACAGTAGGTCTGGCGTTGACGCTTGGGATTATTTTTGTTGCAATATATAAAACTTCACGGAGGATTGACACCTATGGCTTCTTGTTCTACTTTTGTGCATGCTGGCATCCATTTGCCATCTATGGGATGTTAATAAACAGGCACTTTTTACATCCAAGGGTTTTATTCGGGCGACGTTTTTGTGACCATCTGTCGCCTTCCTCAGGGCAATTCTGACGTCCTGACTTGTTCACATTGCACTGCAGCACAGGTGTCGCTGCAATATAAATACGTTTAGGAACGCATCTATAGCCTCGGTCACAACCCGCCGTGCGTACTTTTTGTCCACGGAGTAGGTTTTTTTTGGGGGGGGGGGGCACGTATGTTACTATTTTCTGTAAACGTGGGGAAGGAGTGGCGTCAACGCACGTGACTCGCACGGTTGCGCAAGGTGTAAGAGTGTGGTCTGCACGCCACGTCTGGCCGTGAGCGGTTACGTGCATCGTACGTTGCGCAAGTGCGATTGCAACTTTACCGTAAGGAGGCCGTACTCACATTTGCGTCTTTCGTACGTACGTACGGGGCACGCGCGTCGCCCGTACTCGCACGCACGGGTGGTGAATCCGCAGACCGCACGCAGAAAAAGGTTTACATACACTTAAAGTTCTGCGGCGTGTCTGCGTGCTTCCCAATCTGTAGCTAGGATTCCGTACGGAGGCGGTACTCACCACGCACGGATGCCCTACGTTTGCCCACGTTTTTGTACGTAGACAGCACGCAGAAGCACGTACGGCGGGTTGTGACCGTCGCTTTAAAGCAGCGACACATGTGCTGTGCAATTTGAACCAGTCAGAATCGTCCTTATGAAAGTAAAAAAACGGTCACTGAAACGTCAGACGACTAACACACTTTGTTGTGTAAAAATAACCTGTTTTTTCAGTGATTTACCAACCTGATACAATTATCCATCAATGGAATCTTGTTCTTCGAATTTTTAGAACCGTTCAAACCGAACAGAATACGGAACAAAAAAACGAATGAAAACACTCGTGAGAAAAAGCGTATAGTAGACGTTCCCAAATTGTGTGACAGTGCTTTACTACTGAAGACTAGCACTGTACATGATTGTATATATATAAGATGGATCCCAAGGTAATCTTTGCAAGTGCAGAGGAGAAAAGGACTCATCCCAGAAGAAATAACAAGGACAAGTTGTTCCGACTTCTCGTGTACCATCGGCTGGGTGTGTTAACGTTACCGGAGAAGCAAGAGTTACAGGAGTTGTTAGAGGAGGAAAGAAAGAAGGATCTGACGAGAATTACACGTGAACAGGGATCCTCTACAGAACTCCAGGCAACCAAGGGTGACATACGCCAGGTGAGCACGAATACTTATGTTGTCAATCACAATTACCAGGCCCGGTGTTGGCCGGGCAGCTTGCGGAATAGAAAAGCATGTTACTCTGCCATTTCATATTCCACTGCACAAAGAAAGGAAATCAAACCCAACAATAACTTTATCAAAAATATTATCATTTTTTTATGTTTATTATTCCATCATGTTCATTAGCGCGGGCATGGATTTGCAGTGAACTTTCTATTACAGACAACAAAACTCCCACAAAAAGTTTTTTAAAAAAACAATAAAGAGCAATATTCCCGATCAGCATTCTTGACATGCATTGTTTATTTTCGTTTACTGGTGTGTGTGTGTGTGTGTGTGTGTGTGTGTGTTTGTGTGTGTGTGTGTATGATTGCGCGTGTGTGTGTGCGCGTGCGTATTTGACAGGGAAGGAAATATCCTTCCGCGGAAGGGCACTGTTTCCGGTAATGTTTACATGTTCGCAGCTGTAACTCATGGTAGGTTTGACGGATTTCTACCGTGGCCGACAAGAACAAAATTACACCGCAACTTTTGGTGTTTTACACCGCAACTTTTGGTGTTTTACACTGCAACTTTTGGTGTTTTACACTGCAACTTTGGGTGTTTTACACTGCAACTTTTGCTGTGTTTTACACTGCAACTTTTGCTGTGTTTTACACTGCAACTTTTGGTGTTTTACACTGCAACTTTTGCTGTGTTTTACACTGCAACTTTTGCTGTGTTTTACACTGCAACTTTTGCTGTGTGGAATACTTACACCCCTCCCCTTTTATAATGGACGGTCCCCCTGTCAGGTCAAAGGTGACAACGATGGCATGCAAACTACGTCGACTGAGTTATCCTTTTTGTGCATAAGTTTTTTAGAGGAAAATCTTGGCTACGTTGTGACGTTAGTTTTTTTCTAAAGGTTTTTCTAGCTTTGGCCTATAGACCGGGATAAATTTAAAAATGTTTCGACCAGGTCCAGTGATTACAAATTATGTTGCTTTTTGCTGCCATGCGTCACTACTAATTTATCAAGGACGTCAGATATCCAGCTCCAGACATCAACAGCAATGACATAAATTTTCTGCAGGTTAGTTCATTATTATTGGGTATGGACATCGTTTTTCTTCATTTTAATGTCCCTAGACGTCAGCCGCCACCATCTTTGTCACCTTTGACCTGACAGGGGGACCGTCCATTATAAAAGGGGAGGGGTGTAAGTTTTCCACACAGCAAAAAGTTGCAGTATAAAACACAGCAAAAGTTGCAGTGTAAAACACCAAAAGTTGCAGTGTAAAACACCAAAAGTTGCAGTGTAAAACACAGCAAAAGTTGCAGTGTAAAACACAGAAAAAGTTGCAGTGTAAATCACAGAAAAAGTTGCAGTGTAAAACACCCAAAGTTGCAGTGTAAAACACCAAAAGTTGCGGTGTAAAACACCAAAAGTTGCGGTGTAAAATTTTGTACTTGTCGGCCACGGTAGATTTCTTTGTTTTTTGATAAGGCCACACCGACTTTATTTTATGGATGACATCCGCGCGCGCATTGATTTTCACCTGTTCTAAAAAAAAATCACGTTCTGGCCTGGGTAGTCCATGGTAGTTAGCGACAATACGAAGGTGGTAACTCTGGAGGATGGCACCCAGGCTACCGAAGCTCCACGACTCGAGAACTCAGTGTACTGTGTCGATTCATACATTCTGCAAAAAGCCAGCATGTGCCGGCTTGTCGTATACGTCGCTAAGTACTACCGAAAATTCACAATACCAGCTTTGTATTCCTGTGGTTTAAGAGCATTTTTATTTTTGGCCGGAATTTCTTTATTCGCCCGCGCCACTAGTTCTTCAGAGGGGGTCTTCAGAGGATGTCATCCATAAAATTTAGTCGGTGTGGCCTAATACAAATATGATCCATTATTGGGATCTAGATGATGTGGACTGTTTTTGCTTCATTGTACAAAATTGAATGTTTCGGTATTTTCAGGATATTTGCAATCTTATATTTCTTGTTGTTAAAACTGTTTTCAGGAATGGTTGGTTTCTGAAGCCGTACTGGCTTGGGGTGACTCAGTGATAGCCAGCCGCGCGGAACGGCAGCCTGACGCACACAAACACCGCCTGGACGCCGCTAGACTTGCCGGTGACGAGGGCAAATTTTTACCGGCCTCTCAAACGCACCAACAAGAAGACAAGATTGAGGAAAAACTTCTCTCATGTCAGAATCACAGAATCGACGCCTGGGCGCGGCTCCGTGACTGTGAGATCACGTCTAGTGACGACGAGAACTGTGACGGAGATACCCTGATGTTCTGCGGCCGGACACTGACATACACAAGTCAGCAAATATCTTTCGAAAACTTGCCAACATTTTAGGACTTTTTAGGCTTTGAAAATAACATCTCTTGACTCATACGCCCCTTCCTTTTGCACAAGTAAATCAGTAGTGGTCCATTGGATTTCTGCAAGCAAACAGAAATACAAATATATTTTGAATTGACTGTTCAGTAACAATGTGGAACACAATTAAAGCACCTCCTGGAATTTCGAAGTGGCATTATTGTTTACAAGAATATCACATGCCAAGCATCTTACTGTAGATGGCATAAGATTTGTGTATCAAAGAAACATCACATCTCCATTGTAAATCAAGTTTTTAATCAGCAATAATGATAAATTATTGGAATGATAAAGCAAGTACTCATATTGCATTTTTATACAATACACTTCCCTTCTTGTGCTAAACATCTACAATTGCGTTTCATTTCTGGCCAACAAGTGCAAAAATATAGCCTGGTTTAATACCAAACCTATTATAACTCCCGAGTCTGCATCTGTGTGGCCGGTATAACCGCCTTTTGGCGTAACACATCAGCTTAACAGGCACGCGGCGCGGTGGCAGCTGGATACATTACACCGATCGACTTGTTACACCCAACCCTAACAGCATCTAACTCTAGGCCACACCAATTTAATTTCTTGGTTAACGGATTCGCCGCTTCATTTTTTTCTGATTTGCAAATAAAAATAAAAATTCAGAATCAACTGCAAAATGCTCATATTTTGCACTGAACAGTTGAAAACTGTCCTTTTCTTTCTAGTTGTTACAATTATTCCATATTTCAATGCAGTGGTATCATTAAAAGTTCAAAATTCATTGTTTAAATTTTGAACCAGCCTGGTGTGTTTGAGTTCATGGCTCCTATCGTACCATTTCGGGCCATAATAGGATGCCTTGGCCTGTTTTTATTTTTTCATTTTTTTCGCCCGCTCGCTCCATTATTTTTCTAGAAAAATCCGTTAACCAATAAATTAAATTGGTGTGGCCCTAGGCACTGTTTAAAGCTATCTAATGACAATGCCCCTACTGTACTTGGTGACAGCCAGTTCCACTTTGCGATAGTTCTAGGAAAAAATGAGTTCTTGAACACTTCAATCCTTGGTTAATAACTCTGGTACTTGAAGGCATGGCTTACAGCCTCTCCACAAATATTTGCAAGCAAAAATATAATAGTGTATTCCTTGACTCCTAAAGTTGGAAAGTACATGTAACTTTAAGGGCACCTTGTGGGAAGACTTACAATTAATCTTAATTTGCTACACTATATACTCTGTGTTGTAATAACCTAAGTGTACGCAAACAGGTATCATTGTCTGTGGTTTGTGCTAGGAATGACATAGACAGGAAATTAGGTCAAAGATCCCTAAAGGGTTCCTGGGTTATCAGAGGTTATCTTACTTCCTGTCTTGAAAATCTGTTGCCTTATGGGAGCCAAAGGGAAAAGACAACAAAATGTAAAATGTATATTCACACAGAATCAGCAAGAAATTATGAAATAATGAATGAAATAAGATACATGTGTAATCATGAGACTTGCAGAGGTCTTTGATGATTTTTTTAAAATTTTGCCATACTTCATACATCTAAAAGATATTAGTTACTTTATCGTCTGATAAAATTGATATATTAATATCTATCAATTTCATCAGACGATAAAGTAACTAATATCTTTACCTGAGCATACATTGTACACTATAGAAAGACTGGATGCCAGTATATATATTTGCAGATTGTATCAATTATGTCTTATGTCTTAGGCACAATGACACTGCTACAAACACTTATTGTACATGTACATGTAGTCATCTCACTCTAGCCTGGCATATAGTGAAAGGTGCAACAACAACCTATCTATAGTGACCCAGGCGTCAAAATACTGGGTACATATAAGCACTTTGGTAAACCAATAATTGACTGTTGGTGCAGTAGACATTTGTATAAGGTACTATTGGACACTAGTATTGGACACTGGCTATTTTTCACATCTAACACACACTATCAATTAATGACCTTTGGCCAAATTTGTTGCCAGAAGGTTGTGAGAATGGCTGTCAAGTAAGTGTATTGACCAACTGAAACTCTACTGTCACATTGCATGGGATTCAGTTACCCAAAAATGTCTATGTAGTACTGATCATGATGGCAGTTTTTGCAGGTTTTACTGTAAAATGTAATAATTGTTTGAAGGACTCCCTCCATACAAAATATGGCAAACATGTCATTTTACTGTAAATATTTGCAGCACTTCTCCAGCATGACAAAGGGACACTGTAAATACATTTTTTAAATGTTTACCGAAGGAAAACATATCGTTTTTGCTCAGTTTCTTCCTCTTCTTCTTCTCCAAACAGTGACCTATGACCTGACCAATGACATGATTTGTTGACATCTGTCACCATGGTGACTGGTGTTGGGTTACATAATGTTGCAATTTCATGGTCTGCTCTACTCCTGTCACCATATACTAGAAGTAACGTTACATATGTGTGTTTGACTAAGAATCAACAGACTACAGAGCAGTGATTCTTACTCAAACATTGTCCGAAGGGAAACATTACACATTTACTTTGCAAATGTTACTTCTCTAGTTTGCTTGAGTATTACTTCCCATACAAAATACAAAATCCTGCAAAACTAATGACTGATGAAGAAATTTGCCAGTCTGTGAGAGTGTGCAGGTTACGCCAGATCGTAGTCGTCCCGCGCCTCGTTGTACTCCATCACGTGTTGTCTGATCTTGGACGTGTCCACCCACGTGACGAAGTCCTCCATGTTGCGCGTGACGAGGAAAGCGGGGTCCGTGATCAGCTCCGGCCCCACGCGCACGTGTCCCTGCTCGATAAACTGTGTCGCCATCTGGGAACAAACATCAACAAGAAATCTGAGATTTCACGGGGCCTGCATAGGGGGGTCCCGACAATGCTCTATGCTTAATTTTAAGAGCTGGCTAGTACGTATTACAGTAGCTATTGCACTTTACGATAAATCCCAAGTCACTACAACTCATTACATAGAATTAAAACGCGAATTACGCTCTACGCAAAATGTGCCAACACTCTACGTTGAATTAGAGCGGTACGTCTACACTCTTCGTAGAATCAAAACGGCCGATTACGCTCTACGGAAAAGGGCATGCGGGCCCCCATTTCAGACTGCCCCAAGGTATTTTGCATTTTCTTGACCTTCAAATTCACTCCAATCAGTATGTCTGACCTTCTAACCTGTTATTCTGCCAGTCAATCTCCCCCCCCCACCCAAGTGCCTGCTGTCAACCTACTCTCAAGTTTATCCCATTTCCCGTGTCTGACCTTTTGACCTGTCATCCTGTCAATCTTGATTCTTCCCAAGTGCTGTTAACCTACAAAATATACTCTCAAGTTTATCCCTTACCATGTATCTGTCGGACCTATAATTTGATCTGTTATTTTTTCTGACAATGTACTGTGTACCAGTACTGTGTACAAAGTTACCCTACCCACCTGTAATGTCTGAGCCATCCGTAGTTTGACCATGATGACAGGAAGTCTCCTCCTACAGAAGCTGGAGGCTGACACCCTGGTGACGTTAGCCAGGTTCCTCTTGGTGGGGATCAGCCCCAGAACGTACATCTTCTCCAACAGTCGCTCGCTGCACTCTGTCCTGAACGGGTCCTTGAGTAAGAAAAACATGTCAGGAAGCCCTATCTAGCAGGTTTACGTCATGAAGGCTGCACTTGATACACTAGATCGATACACTCCAGCCAGGTCTTTTTATAGTCCAGCAGCATAGCTGGCAAAATCAGCTGAGTTGTGCACTTTTGTCTAAAAGCACCAAATTTGGCACACATGTAGTTGAACATATTGACAATGTACACAAATTTGGATATGGAGGCATTTCCATTTCTGCCCAGAAGCACCGTGACGTCATCTTGAATTTAGAACCCTCAAAATAGGCGAGGCGATCTAGTTTCTTAATTAAGAGGGAGGGGCAAAAAATTAAACATCAATATTTATTTGTACACCACCATAACCCACTACAAGGTATACAAGCTAATTTTGTTTCAACATTGCTGTTCTAGAAAAGTCTTTAAATCCCATTTTTTCAGTAATTTTTATCTATAATTATTCAGTAATAGTACCTATAGCTATGAGATCTTTGTTAATATGCAAATCTGATTAGTCACAGTATGGACAACATGTCGTCCTTTAAATGGAGAAAATCCGTCCACTCTAACAGGAGATATGAGATTTTATAGATTATTACTCTTACTGATTTTAGGTCTTCCCGACCTCTGCTGCCAGGCAGATGCATTTAAATGATGTTGTTTTAACATACATGTACAGCCACTGGTGCATGTTACTTACTATACATTTGTTACATTGAAACAAGACTTAGCGATTATTAAACACTTACCTCAACATTCAGCTCTTTTATCTTTTCCACCAGATTTCTGACTTCTCGGCTAAGTTTGTTATACCTGGAAATTCACACACAAAAAAACACAGATTGTCACAATAAATATTGACTGTAATCTAAAATTGTGAACTCTGAAATGAAAAAAAAAAAGTATTACCTTCTTCAGTCATTTTGACATAAATAAAATACTTATATACTGTAATGCGGCCCGGGCTTCCAAATGCTCCATAGAACAATTTGAACACGTTACGCCCTAACCGCATGCACCGCTTTCGAAAATTTGAATACAAAACTCGGACGTTGGAATTGATGTTGTTACATTTTTTGGGCGGGTTAGGGACACTAGATTTTCGCTCATTTCGCATTGAAAGTCGTGTTTTCTTGGGTGAGTATGACATAAATAAAATACAACACGGTGTATTCCGCATCACCCTCGGTCCCAGCCCTCCCGCTTATCAGATCTCTCTCTGGCCTTCGGGTGATCCGACGCGTGGTTGGTCTGGTACCTCGGGCGAAACGGAATACCCCGTGTTGTATTCTATGTTTATTTTGCACATTCACATTCTAATGCAATATTTTTGTTCAGGGCTCGAAATACTGTGTGCATGTGCACCTTAGTGCAACCAAAATTGGAGCACTAGCTGTGTACCCAATTTTTTCTGTGGGTGCACTGGTGTACCCAAATATTTTGTAGGCATTTTTGTACATATTACATGTATACAGTAATACTTGATATTCTTGGCATCTAAGTGTCAGAAAATCTTTGTTGTAGTGCTTGATTAAGATTTTGAAGGTAGCTCCCATTTTAGATTCAAGCTCAGAAGAGGAGCAGTAAGATCTGTAATTAGGTTTTGTTTTATATGGTGCACCCAAAAAATTTTTCTGTGCACTTAAATTTTTAGGTCGGGTGCACCAGTGCACCTATTCCCAAAAATGAATTTCGAGCCCTGTCCTTACTTGGTATAATCCTCCCTGCGGTTGATGTGGTATTTCCTCATGACCTTGACCTCCTGAAGGTTATTGTCCACGTCCCAGGAGATGAAGTCAACCTTCTTCAGAAGTTTCTTCTCGTGAAACTTCAGCCGACGCATCTTGGAGGTTCCTTCTCAAGAATTTGAGCTAAACTGCAATCTGGAAAAATCACAGAAAATTTATTGGTGATTTTAGTAAATTTTATGGATGACATCCTCCGCAGACTCCAAATCTAATGCGAGCGGGCAAAAAAAAACAAGACGGGTCGAAAAAAACAAGGTTTCGATTCAGTAGGAACATCACATATAGCCAATATCACATAACACTGCATCAAAGTAAAAAATAAAACATTAAATTAGAGCCTTTTCTTGTCTCTTCTCTGCCATCCACCTTCCGACATGGCAACAGACATCTTTGCCCATTTTTGGCATGTTGACCACTGTAAGAAGGCAACAAGATTTTTCGTTTTTTTTTTTCTGAAATCAGGCAAAAATTTGCGCACGCTGATGTCATCTATAAAAATTACTTGCTGTGGCCCAGTACAAACCATTGCTTTCAGACCTCATCAACTATTATTTCAGGTGGAAATTTGTATTTCATAAACATAATTCTCAGATGTAAAGTTCAAGATCATTCATACATGTACATGGAAATTGGTTACACGACAGATATTGTAAAAATGCATACAAAAGTTAACTTGAAAGGTAACAGTTGCAAAGAAAATGCATAATATTTATCTTTGCATATGGTCTTACTCTTGAAGACACGTGAATTTCATACATGTATATATGGTGACAGGAGTCTAAATCCCTCCTGCTACAAAATTGCAACATAACGTAACCGAATAGCAAGTTACCATGGTGACAGACAGTCTGGTTGACCAGTCAGTGTTTGGAACGGAAGAAGAAGAGAAAACTGAGCAAAAACTTCGGTCTGAACCGCCTTCCATGCGCATGTATGATGCATGTAACGTTACACATAATCGGAAATACCGGTACATTAAAGTACAAATAAAGTCACAAAAATACCTGCAATGGTTATAATTGCCTGCCTCTGTTATCCCTTGGTACAATCAGCCGTTCTTTGATGCTTTAAAACATCGACAGGTTCGAGAAAACTACGAAATAATCCTTACAAATTTTTACAAAGTTGCACGCTTCTTTTCACATGGTCGTCGCCATCTTGGGTGAATACATACCGAAAATAGGGGTGTTCAATACGTGCTAATATTCTTCCGTCTAAAAATCATAATAATCATAAATCTACCTAACGTTATAGTATAATTGTATAAAAGTACTTGAAAATCAATACTGCTCTACATCATTTGATGGAAATGATTATTATGTCTTATTCATATCTCTAGTCACGTCAAATTCTCGGATCCTATATGTATAATGGTTTCGACCGAAGGTTAAAGGTCAAACATCTGAGAGCATAATTTTGCTGACCCTATTTTCATCCTAACCCAAGAAGGTTAAAATTAAGAAGTTTGGACTGTCTTGAAGACACAGCAACATCATGATCAGAAGCTTGACTGTAAGTTCTACCTGTTAAGTGCCTTGGGGTTTGTATGTTTGCGTTTAGTAATACTTGATTGGTAGAAATTGTTGTTGAGGGGGAGGGCAGGTTTATACTGGCTTATGCAACCCTTATCTTATGGAAAGACAGCACAGTATACGGTCTACTATATTATTAGTAGGGATTAACAAAGGTTAAGGAACCCAAAGTGAAAAGGTTCAATAATTCAAAATTTATGATGCTTGCGGTTGATTTATTGCTGATATTACAAGCTTTTAAGTGTATAAATTATGTTTGAGTATAGGTTTGTTTTCTTAGGGTATAACTGTAACAGTTGGGGGTTTATAGGCACTACCAACTGACCCGGCCGACGGGTCTAGACCTTTTCAGCTGAGCGGTTAGAGCGTCTGGTTATGATTCGAACCCCGACCCGGAACCAGAAGGGTTTTTGCTGGCTCCACCTGTTTCTTACATTATGATTATCTCCAAATAAGTACATGTATTTATGTCATATCATCACCCTTGCCAAAGTGGTCTGCTATGCAGCATTACCCCCTGAAACATTCATCCTGCATTACAGCCAGTATAGTGCCTAATTTCACAGTAGATTATGACTGTCCAAGGCACCTCCCTCCACTGTCAACTCTGCAGTGCCTTGAACCAATTAGTTTGCCTTTCCCCTGCATTAATGCCCTCTGTCACAGTCTTTGGTTATGGTTGACCCTTACATTAGCACCAGGCTCAAGTAAGCACAATCCTCAACCATTTAGAACATCCTGTGTCAGCAACTGACGTCCCACCGCCTCTGAGCAGGCCTGACTGACCTAATTCAGTCTATAACCTGCCTGGCCTGAAACAGTCTGAAGTTTGTCCCCCTTTTACACAGGGTATATTTTCAGAAATTCTGTTGCAATTCCAACCTAAAAGAACATACATGAAGTTGCATTTAGGACTTCTTGTCATTATACTTCAACCACCAACACCGTACATGAACCACTATCCTCATACCAAATTTTAGGTCCTTTATTTGACCTAATATGAAGACACAGGAGCGAATAAGTTACAATATACTTTTTGGGACTATTTTTTTTACTAAAAAAGCTACATTGAATTATTTTAGGGCCTGCATCCAAACAATTAAACCAAGAATACCTGTGGAAGTATATTCCCAAGCTCTGTTAAAATTTCAAGACATTTGGTAAAAAAATGTGGTGCCTGGTAGCAAATGTCTAACAAGAAGTGGAGAGAGAGAACACAATGTAGGACCAAGACAGCTTAGAGCATTCTGCTCCCCCCATAGGTCACATGACCTCTGGGGGGAGCAGAATGTTCCCATACATGGTCACATGATAGATCAGACCATCCTTTGCAACTCCCCATAGCACATGTAGGAGGCTCTGTATGTATACAAATGCAGTCACTATCAGCCCAGGCCAACAGGTCCTGGACCTTTTGATTTAGTGGTTAAAAGACATTCAAAGAAAAGAAAAGACTCCTGTAGCTTGGTCAAAACAAGCCAAACTTGGAGATATGTATGATGCTGTGTTTCAGCTCAAAGAAAACAGATTATGTTTCAACTCCTAGAAGGCACATATGTTTTCAAAGAGCACAGGATTAATTTGGTGTGACCATCCCCACTGGCAAGCTGTCAGGCAGGCTGTCAGGGGTGGAGATCACATCAGGCAACAGCTTCTTCCCCACTCCAAAAGGCCCAGATGATTAATGATGATTAATGGTCATGGCATCAACCCAGCATTACTCCCAATGTTCAGTGGGAGCTAGTTTAATGCCGGGGTAACCCCAGAAGTGATCTGATAATGACCACGTAATGCGGCATTACAGCCGCACAACTGACCACTTTGGCAAGGGTGACATATAGCCAGAAGACGTCAACCAATCAGAAGGCTTCATTTCCCATCAGTCACCTCGAAAGTGGTCGTTTTTTTAGTTATAAGAATAACCAACCACTTTTTGGACCATTCCATTACTTGTATAGTTTTTATACAGTTACTGTAGTATTTTATCTATTAACCCTCTTAGCACACCATAAAATCTTTTAGGTACACTGTAAAATTCAGGGTTCAAGATGTAACTCATTATCAATGAGTACTTTTGGTTTTATTATTTTTAAACCATCCATGTCAAATCCCGTGGGCATTAGTTTGATCCCAGTGTTGGGTCAACTCAGCAGACCCATTGTGATGAGGGATTGCAGCTATTTCAGATGGTGGCATAAACAGTTGGAACCTTGTTTGAGAGACTCAGGTGCAAGCCTCAAGCACCAAACCCCTGCACATAAAAGAATAGCAAAGCCACACAAGAAATAGGGGCTGCACTTAGAGTCGCCTTGCTAGCTGGACATGGAGGCGATTAGCGATTAGTGTGAGCCCTGGGGCACATTTTTTTCTACCTCCATAGAGCTCCATGTATTTCACTGAATGCATGGCCATGGTTCATGTGCACATCACCTAGCCTTCAAGGAAAATTTAGATACCAGTGCGTGTTTTACGTCACCTTCAACTTTCAAGAAAACCTTCAGAATATAGGCTTGGTTTATTTGTATCTGTAAATTGTAAATCTTGGATGAGAGTATTCTGGTTTTACAACCCCATGCACTGTGATTCTGTGAATGATACACATACTAGTAGTGCAGCACTTCTGGCTTCTCGAACTGTTCTTACTGGCTCTGCGGAGGTGATTACAACCTCTCAAGCCACGTTGCAGTTAGTAGCTACTTGAAAAAGCATTATGCTTCACTGCAGTTATCAATTTTAACAGTCCTTCATCTTTTCTCTTTTATTTCCCAGAGGTTGCCGAGATGTCTGGTGGTCCTGTCCCCTGTACAGACATGTAGAGGCTTCCAGACTTCTGCTGACACCTTACGGCCGATGGTGCCTATAGTGGTGGAACAAACGGTAAGACTGACTAATTAAATAAACTTTAATTTGCTTTTATATTCAGGGCTCAAAAAAAAGTCTTTCCTGTATACCTGCACTCATGCAGGTAACACTGAAAGTTACTAACACTGGACAAATTTTACCTGTGCTAAAACTATAGTATAAGTACACTAGTAAACTAGTCAGAAACCATTGCCATTTAATGGCTATTGCCCCCGGGGAAGGAGACATCCTTCCGCGGAAGGAGACATCCCTCCGCGGAAGGAGACATCCTTCCGCGGAAGGAGACATCCTTCCGCGGAAGGGTTTTGTGAGAGATTTAGATTTTCATGTTCGCAGCTGTTTGTCTCCTTTGGGTGGGCGGATTCTTTTGAGACTCGGTATATGTTTTGCTATTGGGCTGCAGAAAATGCGCGTTCTTTTGTTTTTATTGTATATGTGTTTTCGGGCGTGAAAATTGTGCCTTTTGGTGGCCCCAGAACACCCCTTTGAGCGTGAAAATGGTCACAACCGTTGACCTTTGGCGTGTTTAAGGTATTTTCGGTCTAGTCCACAAAGATGACCTCTCGCACAGAGGGGTGTCCGGTCTCGATAAATTGTTTGTTTAAAACCTTAGTCCTGCGGCGTGCAACAATTGTTGTTGTGCACATGCATCTTCTGTATGCGAGGCGCAATAATATTGTTGTTTGGAGGGTATTTCAGTATGCGTACAAGACGTGTGATCGGCACTTCCGGGTGGCAAAGCTGCCAATGGGTCAGGGGTCAACGTCCTCTTGTGCAATCTTTGTTTTGGATGTTTTCGGCGTATATTACGACTTCTAACTTACAAATACCACAGTATACGGTCTCAGACATTCTCGACATGCATTTTACCGAGGATTCAGACCTTTACTTCCCCGATATATAAGAAAAATCAGCGGAATCAACTATACATAACAAACAACATGAGTATAAAAATATACAATAAAAAGGTATAAAATCTCAGATTTTACTTGTTTGTATATACTTCTTGTGTGGTAAAAACTCAATACAGAAAATGAAGCCCTGTCATTATTTTCAAAATCTGTTATTTTCCTCTGTGTCAAGCTCAGTTTATCACTTTTATTTGTTGTTGCTTAGCTCACTCACACACTTACTCACGGTTTATCGTCCGTTGTTCCCCGTCTTCCAAGGATTAGATGTGCTAATGCAAGTTGCATACATGCACATGTAGAAAAAGAAAAACAACCTATCTTTTGCACTTTTGTCGCTGTTTAGGGACGTGGAGAGAGAGCCTATGATATCTACTCACGTCTGCTGAAGGAGAGAATCATTTGTGTCATGGGCCCTGTGAGTAAACATTTTTCATCTATCATGGGAACTCTACGTATACGTGTAAGTCTATTGCTGTATTCTGTACTACATCTTTTAAATTTGAATGCATTTTAATCAAGTATGTATAGCTTGTTTAATTTTTCAATGACGATTTAATTTTTTGGTGTCTATCTCCACCTTAAATTAAAATAATTACACTACTGTGAATGTGTTTTGTGCTACAGAATGTACATTTGCTCATCTTCTCTGTCCTCCTCTTCTACATCTTCCTCCCCATCTTCCTCATCCTCTCCATCCTCCTCTTCTACATCTTCCTCCTCACCTTCCTCATCTTCTCCATCCTCCTCTTCTTCTTCTACAGCTTCCTCCCATCTTCCCCATCCTCTTTTTCTTCTACAGCTTCCTCCTCACCTTCCACAGCTTCCCCATCCTCCTCTTCTTCTACATCTTCCTCCCCATCTTTCTCATCTCCTCCATCCTCCTCTTCTTCTTCTACATATTCCTCCTCACCTTCCTCATCTTCCCCATCCCCCTCCTCTTCTCCTACGTATTCCTCCTCACCTTCCTTGTCTTCCACATTCTCCTCATCTTCATAGTCCTCTTCATCTTCCTCATCTTCCCCATCCTCCTCCTCTTCTACATATTCCTCCTCACCTTTCATTGTCTTCCACATTCTTCTCTTCTACATACCTTCCTCACCTTCCTCATAATCTTCCTCCCCATCTTCCTTATCTTCTCCATCCTCCTCTTCTTCTTCTACATCTTCCACCCATCTTTCTCATCTTCCCCATCCTCCTCTTCTTCTTCTACATCGTCCTCCCCATCTTCCTTATCTTATCCATCCTCTTCTTCTTCTACATCGTCCTCCCCATCTTCCTCATCTTCTCCATCCTCCTCTTCTACATCTTCCTCCTCACCTTCCTCATCTTCCCCATCCTCTTCTTCTTCTTCCATACATTCCTCCTCACCTTCCTTGTCTTCAAAATTCTCCTCTTCTTTTTCTACATCTTCCTCCCCAATCTTCCTCATCTTCCCCTTCTTATTCTACATCTTCCTTCTGAGAAAGACATCATCATCGTCATCATCATCGGTCGGCTGCAACGCAGGCGATCACAAGTCCATTCCACGACCGCCGGTCAGCAGCCAGCGCAGCAATGTTGTCAGGGCTCAGGTCACCTTCCGTGTCCCCCAGCATGTTCTGGATGTAAGTCAGGTAGCTCATCCTCTGGCGCCCAGGACGCCTTCTGCCGTGAGGTGGGACGTAGAGGGCGTAAGACCTGAGTGGCTCCTCTACTGGCATCCTCAGGGCATGTCCAATAAAGCGCAGTTGCCGCTGCCTCACTCTGAAGATCAGAGGTTGTGTGTTTGTGGCTTTGTATAGTTCACGGTTGCTTACGTGGTCTATACGTTTGATGTTCAGCATGATTCTGAGGCAAGATGTAGCAAATGAGTTAATCTTGTCCTCCATGTCACGTGTTAGCACCCAGGTTTCGCAACCGTACAAGAACACCGACACACAGGTTACATTAAAGAGCTTGATCTTTGTGGCAGTGGGGAACGTCGGATTTCTCCAGATCTTTTGAAGTTTCCAGAAAGCAGTCCAAGCGAGTGCCTTCCGCCTGGCCAGGTCGGTCTTACTGGATGCCATCATTGATCCTAGATATCTGAAGTCTGTTACATGTTTGATGGGCTGACCATACACTTCCAGTGGCGGCTGTGGGTTGCAGTTGATGGTCATGTATTCGGTCTTAGGAACACTTATGACAAGACCTAGTTGTTCTCCTGCAGTAGCCGTTCTATTGAGTTGTGATTGCGCCTTAGGTATTGATGCCTCAAGCAGAGCGATGTCGTCAGCGAAGTTTAGATCGTTTAAGATTTTGGCTGGGTGCCTACTTGACTGGCGAGGGTGTGTAACTACACCAGAGCAAGTATCCTCAATGGATTTCTTCATCAGATAGTCCACAAGTATGATGAACAGGAAGGGGGCAAGGACATCCCCTTGTAACACCCCTGTGGTGACTTGGAACGGTTTTGTAATGTTGCCATCCACCATAACAGCACTTTTTGAGTTGTTGTAGAGTACGCTAATGGCGTTGACGATAGTGACCGGAACACCATAGTGGCGAAGAACAGCAAACATAACATTCCTGTTGATGGAATCAAAGGCCTTTTTGAAGTCTATAAAAGTAACTAT
>NW_017803402.1:135212-145982 GCF_001625305.1 Branchiostoma belcheri | reverse complement strand
GGAGTTGTGAAGGTCCCGCCGACGGTGTGGTCTGCGATGTGAGTGTGCGTTTCACATCAGCAACCAGTAGTTTGGTCCCACTCCTAGGGTCTAGGTGTAACTGATCAGGCAGATACAGTCGTCTGTCCTGGGTTAGCTTCCTGTGTTTAATGTACGTGAAGCCTGATGTTTTTGACAGTTTGAGCACCTCTTGGTTGTAAGTCTTTATGTTCTCATTCAAGGGTGACTTGTGATTCGGACCCCTTTGTAGTACCTGAGACACTGCTACTCTCGCTTTTGGGAAGGCTTTCTTTGTTGTCTCTATCAGCTTGTCTGTGTTGCGGAGAGTGTCGTGGACGGAGTTAGGATGCCCTTTGCTGTTGTCTAAATCATTCGATCCGACGTGAAGAATGACAGTCTCGGTTGTGGCATCGTTCATGTTGCTGATGTTGTCGATGGCCGCCTTGATGGTGCTGCTTCGGTGTATCTTGGTAGGATTTCCTTTGAAGACACGTTCTGGGTCTACATCTCGGAAAAGTGAATCTGCAAAGATTCTGACTCCTACATTCTTACTTCCCACATTGCTGTTACCTGTAGACAATGTGTGACTGTTCACAGAAGACGAGGTGTTGACATTGGCACCGGACGTCTGGCCGTCGGGAACAATGGCTGGTTTGTTGTTTTTCGGGTTGGTGGCATCTGGGACAATGTTCTGTGAAGTAGACCCTACATTGTTCTGTACGGCTGTGTTGTTCTGTGAAGTGGACCCGTCATTGTCATGGATGATTTTGTTGTCATGGCCCTTGGTCGTGCAACAATGGCAGGAAGCGATCTTCTGTTCCAGCTCTTTTGACCTGTCCACTAGCACCTGGATTTCTGCGTCTTGTACTTTTATGACACCTTGTAGATCGGCGTTAGAGGCTGACAAAGCATCAACTTTGAGTGACATACCATGAAACCTCTCTTTCCACAAGTTCCTTTCGATCGAGATTTCTCGGGTTGCTTCGTCTTTCTCCTTTTGTGATTTTCTCTCTGTAGGGCCATGTCTTTTATAGACTTGTCGAGGTCAGATTGCAGTTTTGTTGGTAGTTTTTCTTGATGTGTGTTTCGAGTGACTTCTGGGCGGCTTCAATCTGTGTAGCAATGGTGTTCAGGGTCTGTGCGTGGGTCCTCTCTCGTTCTTTCTCTTTCATGATCAGTTCGTCCCTGAATGTGTTGAGCTTTCCGATCGTGTTTACGTATTGTCTCTGTAGATCGCTGAAGGCGCCATCACTCACTTTGATGGACTTTTCAACGGCTGCCACTCTTTCTAGACATTCAGTTACAGGAGAGTTTGACGTACCTGTGACCTTTTGAGGGCCTCTTTCCTTGTCTGTAGCTGCTGTTTTCTCGGCTGTAGGGGGACTCCCCGGGGGGTCATGTAGATCACCGGTTATGGCGTCATCTGGACTTTGCGCGCCATTTTCCAAATCTTGTTGCAACTGTTCTGTGAAGCTACGATCGTTTGAGCTTCCAAATCCATCTAGTGTGCGCGGGAAGGTTGGTTTGCTCATGATTGGTGTCTCGATCACGTTGGTTTGGCGTGGTGTCGCAGGTGTAGACTGTTCATCGCAGATTGCCTGGAAGCTGTTGACGGCGTCCCTGATGCGTTGGGCGCCATCTTTAGCGCTCGACCTTGTTCGTTTGTCAATGTCCAAATTGTTTTTCATTTCAGGGTATAGAATGTCCGCCCACCATTTGGTTTTCTGTCCCTGAACCATCAGACCACTCTTCTTGTGGTAGAAGTGCACTGATAAAATGCCTTTACCTGTCTTTCTTGACGTTGAGGAGTTGACAGACAGACTTGTTGTGCCCGGCGTCGTTTTCCAAGTGACCGTTGTTCCCTTGTTGTTTTCGAAGTTTTTGTCGAAGTTGTCCTTGTGAGCTTGGATCCATTTGTCTAAGTGGCTTGTACGAAGTTTCAACCCACACATTCGAGACTTCTCCGCATCTTCGAAGTCAAAGACTAGGGTTTCGTCTATCGGGATTCTGGCGAGGTTGATGTTCCACGGTTTGGTCGTAGGTGTCTTACCCCTTGGTGTCTTGGGCTCTGTTTCGGCTCCCATTTTTTGGTGATCCTCCTTCGTATTAGATGTCAAAATAGCTCTAAGAATTATAGGATGTATACCGCAAAATATATACTCACATATGCACTAAAATATCTTGCCCCGTGAAGAACTATGATACTCCAAAACAAGTCATAGACGGAGAGCCAACGACGCGTGACCGCACTCGTCCGCCATCTTAGAATATGAATATATGGAGGCCTGCTTGTCCTTTTGAATTACCATCTATTAGTAAGGCCACACCAATTTAATTTCTTGGTCAAAGGATTCGCCGCTTCATTTTTTTCTGATTTGCAAATAAAACACAAATCGAGAATCAACTGCAAAATGCTCATATTTTGCCCTGAACAGTTGAAAACAGTCATTTTCATCCTAGTTGTTACAGTTATTCCATCTTTCAATGCAATGGTATCATTAAAAGTTCAAAATTCATTGTTTAAATTTTGAACCAGCCTGGTGTGTTGCAATTGACTTCATGGCTCCTATCGTACCATTTTGGGCCATAATAGGATGCCTAGGCCTGTTTTTATTTTTTTTTTGCCCGCCCGCTCCATTTTTTTTTTTTAGAAAAATCTGTTAACCAAGAAATTAAATTGGTGTGGCCTAAGATGTTTTGTAAGCTGTGGGCTTTTCAACATAACTATTTAACATCTGTACATTAGCCGTTGGATTTTGGGGGGTACCCGGTATACAGCCAGCCCTCTCAAACTTGGCTTTTGGTGTACACACTAGCATTATTGGGAACCCCCCATGAGAGCCCCCCTTAATGTACATGTGTTTATAGAAATTATATGTTCATGTATACCAGGGGCTGATATACATGTATTGCCAGGCCACAATGCATTGCACTGGACATGTACATTTCAAACTGTGAACAAGGCTGTAAATTGCATTAAAATGCTCACCTGTATATTTTTCATAATGCCCCCATAGAGTATAACAAGGTCCCTCTGGCTGGCCATATCTGTCAAATTCTGTGACCAGTTGTAAGGGTTTGCTTCTGATGGTGACATAAAGCTATTAGCCCTATTGTATAACAGTGGGGGGTAACCCAACATAATTATCAAGAAGTCTAGTGGTAGGGGTAACCAAGTGCGGTTGGTAAACACACAAGTTGTAGCAAATCCCCATTGCACTGGAGTACCACTAGCTACATTTTGTAATGAAAATTAGCATTAAGTGTGCTTTTTCTTTATTTTCCAGAGGTTACCGCGATGTCTGGTGGTCCTGTCCCCTGTACAGACATGTAGAGGCTTCCAGACTTCTGCTGACACCTTACGGCCAATGGTGCCTATAGTGGTGGAACAAACGGTAAGACTTTTATATTTGGGGCTCAAAAAAATATTAGTACTAATAGTCTTTCCCGTATAATACCTGCACTGATGCAGGTAACATTGAAAATTACCCGCACTACAACACGTATGTGTATGGATCATGCTAAAAACTGTTCAGACAGACGTTCAGAAACCAAATCTATACAGTAAGTGGTAACAGTCAATACAGAAAATCAAAATCTAGATTGGCCTACATTTCTGTACCTGTATTATGTAATATATTATTAAGTAACGTTACATTATATAACTAGAAAGGCCAATATTTGCTTTGGAGCAAATACAGCGATGGGTTCACCACATTTTACGACATGGCAGGGAAAGAATGAGAAACACAAGGGAAAACAATGATTTACATTGATATAACTATAATATGAAGTAACATACAACTAAAACAACAGTTGGATAGCTATTCCCTACTTTATTGGTTAGGATTTTTAATTGCATAATGCAAACTGTTGATTTTCAAAATAAAAAAAAACGTTCATGCCCGGCATTCCAATGCTGGAGCAGAAAAGCTTGAAATACCTACCAAAGCCACTTGAATAAAGACATACTGTCAGTATGGAAATGCTCTGTGCAGGTGTTAATCAAGTTAAATCCCAACAGCCAATCAGCAAGAAGTATAGAGGAAAGCTGCATGCCTATTGGTTGATGCCCTGCATTCCATTGTGATGACTCATGCCCAAACGTGGTAAACACGGCACACACTAACACAGTAATACATTTGCTATAACACAGTCAAAAAACTCAAATAAAACCATTCTAAAAGCCTGTATCACAAAAATTTAAAAAACGCCTAGGGGTATTTGCCCACTGTACCTCCATACCAAATTTCAGGACCTTAGGCCCTAAAATGAAGAAGCTGAATCCATTTAAAAAATGGCAGGAGAAGAAGAAGAAGAAGGAGGAGAAGGAGGAGAAGAAACATCAGAAAAAGCAATATGGGTTCACCACCACTTCGTGGTGTGGTGAACCCATAATTATCATATTTATATGCTCAGTACATGGACCAGTGCAGGTTAGGTGCAGGTAGATATTAGAAATACCTGTACAGCTCCAATTTTACTAAAGTATATAATATACAGGTGGTATTTCCAGCCCAGAGACTAATGTTTTCAAAATTAATTTTTTTTCCTCTGTGTCAGCCTCTGTTTATCACTTTTACTTATTGTTGTTTAGCCTATGTGTCAACTGTTATTAAGATTAAAAGAAAAAATAATTAATTATTAACCTCTTTGTTAATACCTGCTGTTTAGGGACGTGGAGAGAGAGCCTATGACATCTACTCACGTCTGCTGAAGGAGAGAATCATTTGTGTCATGGGCCCTGTGAGTATTATAAGAAAAAAAAGGGATTTGAGATATTCATTACAGTTTTATTTTGTGGTGTCTCTCTCCACCTTGAATGATGACACTACTGTGAATGTACTTTTGTGCCACAGTACATACTCTCTCCTCAAGGTCCTCTTATATCTTCTTCCTCTTCCTCCTGCTGTACTCCCTACCCCGGGTGCCAGACTAGTATCAGGCCGTTAGCCGTTTTCCTTTGGCAGCCAAGAGCCCTTTGCGCCTATCTAAATTACCACTACAGGAGGGATTAGCCCCCTTTAGTTTGGCTGGCCCTATTACTAGTAAGCCAGACTGGTAGTGAGGCCTAATAGGGCGGGCCAAACTCCCCCTGTGCTCAGCTCCCTTGTAGCAATGATTTAGATAGGCTGGCGAAGGGCTCTTGGCCACCGAAGGAAAACTGCTAGCAGCCTGATTAGAGCAGTGTACCTAAACAAATTTTAGGTACAGGTACAGGTACAGGTACACAGGTTTAGGTACAGGTCTGGACCTGAACCTGTACCTGAACAATTTGACCAATTAACATGCTCTTTTGAACTCCTTCAATGACAAGAAAAACATGAATAAACTTGACAGTTGAGGTTTAGTTTTTGTTTCTGGAGAATGCTCAGACAAAATATGGGCAAAACTAAGATGTTTTTATCTCCTACACTACAGTAAGTACTTGTAGCCTCATGCAACTCAAACCTGACCAAAGTGACATCTAGAGGGAGCGAAACATGAACACAAATTAATGTCCTTACTTTGGGACCCATGGAGGACCAGCTATTTACATTTTAGGCCACAAATAGGCATAAAATTAGTGTGAAATCGTTTAGGTACGGTACCGGTACTGAGGGATTAGGTATTTTGGACCTGTACCTAAGCAATTTATTCCAGTACAGTATCAGTACTGCATACCGGTACACAGCTCTAGGCCTGATACTGGTCAGGCTTCCAGGGAATTTGAATGTGCTCCCTTCTGACCCCTCATCACTGTCACTCACAGACCCACTACAAGGCGCAGTGATACAGTTTGCATCTAACTATAGACTTAGAACACCTCTTAGAATACCACCAAAATTTCTCTCCCCTCTCTTACACAGAATTCAATTCTTAAAATCAGAGAAGAACAGCCAAGTTGTAATGCTTACTTGCATCGTTGTGTTTGTGTAGAAACATTGACCAAACTTGTTATGAATGTTTTTTTTTTTCAGATTTCAGATGAGATGTCCAGTCTTGTAGTGGCCCAGCTTCTATTTCTGCAGTCAGAGAGTAACAAGAAACCAGTTCACATGTACATCAACAGTCCTGGTTAGTTGTGAAAAACTTATACATGTCATTTAGTTGCATAACTCACAGTCTCTTTATTTTTATCAGGGTTTACAAAAAGTTCTCACTGTCTTATCTTAATGCCGACAAGTTACAGTAAGTGTATGGTACAATACATTTTGTACATCTCTCTCTCTCTCTCTCTACCCCCAAAACTGGGGGTTAGCTACTCTCACCAGTAAATAAATGTCTAGTTTTCCATTTTTTAATACCCAGGTGATCATGATAATGATCATTCTGGCATACTCATTTTCACCTGAGCGAAGTGAGCAAAGTCATGTAAAGTGCCTTTCCATCATGTAAAGTGCCTTTCTCAAGGGCACATTGTCAGTGACTTGGCAGGATTCGAGCCCGGGACCTCTTGGTTCTGAGCTGAATGCTTCGCCATTACGCCATAGGACCCCACCCTATTGCAAATGTTACAGTACAGTTATTCTGCCCCCCTCCCCTCCCAGGTGGGTCTGTGACAGCTGGGCTGGGGATCTATGACACCATGCAGTACATCCTGCCACCTGTCAACACCTGGTGTGTGGGGCAGGCGTGCAGTATGGCCTCCCTCCTGCTGGCAGCTGGGACACCTGGCTGTCGTCACTCTCTACCCAACTCTCGCATCATGATCCACCAGCCACACGGACAGGCCACGGTACACACACAAACAACATAGAATAGATGTTTTATTTATTTAATCATTAAGGCCACACCAATTTAATTTCTTGGTTAACAGATTTTTCTTGAAAAATAATGGAGCGGGCGGGCAAAAAAAAAATAACTACAGGCCTTCATGGCTCCTATCTACCATTTTAGGCCATAATAGGATGCCTAGGCTGGTTCAAAATTTAAACAAGGAATTTTGAACTTTTAATGATACCACTGCATTGAAAGATGTAATAACTGTAACAACTAGGAAGAAAGGGACTGTTTTCAACTGTTCAGGGCAAAATATGAGCATTTTGCGGTTGATTCTGATTTTTTATTTTTTTATTTTTTTGCAAATCAGAAAAAAATGAAGCAGGCGAATCCGTTAACCAAGAAATTAAATTGGTGTGGCCTAAGACAGTTGGGTTATCCCTGCAACTTGTAAAAGTTGATTTCCAAAGGGGCCCAGGATACAGGACAAGACATGTAGTTGGCTCCATGGAATGCATATTGTAAACCTATTCACATACATTGTATGTAGAGCAATGAGGATTTTGCTAAGTCATAAATTATACAAACGTAGTCTGTAAGATACTGTAAATCTTGCAGTGTGATTTTATGTTCATGTTTTTATGTATTTCTTGAGTTTTTTTAACTCTATTAACACTCAGAATCGACCCTAACATGCACAATGTCATGCACAAACACCAAACACGTACACACACACACACACACACACACACACACACAGACACACACTCACACACACTCACACACACACACACACACACACACACACGCACACACACTCACACACACACACACAGACACACACTCACACACACAGACACACACTCACACACACACACACACACAGACACACACCCACGCACACCGACACACACTCACACCGACACACACTCACACACACACACACACACACACACACACACACACACACACACACACACACACACACACACACACACACACACAGATGCCTGCATGTTTAGTACATACTAAAAGTTTTTTTTTAATCATCTTCCACAGGGCCAGGCATCAGACATTCTCATCCAAGCAGAGGAAATCAGCAAGTTAAAACAACAGATCAACAAGTTGTATGTAAAACACAGTGGACAGGAGCTTTCTGTGATAGGTAAATACAAATGTACAATAACTGGGAAACACACAAACTTGGTTGAAAAGGTTTGATTTTACTTCCATGTATAGAACTATTGTTGTTTACTGAAGGAACATATTGTTTTTACTCAGTTTCTTCCTCTTCTGTTCCAAACACTAACCTGTGACCTGGCCAATGACATGATTTGTTGACGTCTGTCACCATGGTGACTTGGATTACATACATGTAATGTTGCAATTTCATGGTCTGCTCTGCTCCTGTCACCATATACTAGTAGTACATGTACATGAATGTGAATGTGTTTGAGTAAGAATTAACAGAGCAGACCATGTCCGAGGTAAACATTGTGCATTTGCTTTGCAAATGTCACTTCTCTAGTTTTGGATGTTTTTGTTTTTTTGTTTGCATGAGTGTGTGTATGCAAGGGCATGAGTAGGTTGACAGCACATGGGTGGCAAGATTAACAGGCAGATTAACAGGTCAAAGAATCTGGCCAGGAGCCAGCAAGAACACAGCTAAGTTTAAGTACCATGGTACATGTAGCTAATGTGATGTCTGTTAATTTTGATATTATATTTTTTGCTGAATGTGCCTTTCTTTTTCCTTATTGCTAGGTGGAAATATTCTACATTTGCTCACAACTGCTTGCTACTCTAACACAGTTGTTACACTTCCAGAGCAATCCATGGACCGGGACCGCTTCATGAGCCCCACAGAAGCCGAGGAGTTTGGTCTGATTGACAAGGTGCTGGAACACCCACCACTGGACAAAGCAGCGGTGTCCTCTTCATAGTCCATGATTGGTGGACACAGATTCACCCTTTTTCTGTATTTATAAGGTGCCTGGTTAGAACTGAATTTAAGTGTCCAAATGTTCTACTAATTATTTTGAGGAATCATTCATTTACAATTAAAGTAAGGCATTAGCAAATGTGAGATACCATAAGACAAATTGACGTAGTTGTAGTAATATAGTGGAAAGTTGTAATAAATTATAAAATGGTTTAAAGCTGTCTTCTCAGAGCTCTATTTATGATGTTTTTTTTAATGTTAAGAAGTGACAACAAGCTACAATGAGTAACTGTTGTATTACTTCTGAGTACAGAAGTACAAAATTCATGCCCATAGCCAGGATTTTGAATGGGGGGTTCTTCCCACTGCTCGAAGGGACCTCGAGCGCCGAGGGGCGAGGTTTCTGGCGGGGTCCGGGGGCATGCTCCCCCAGAAAGTGAAAAATGAACCTTCTAAAATGGCATTTCGTGAAAAAATCAGAGATGAATTTTTATTCAATGACAAAGGGAGCAGTTTTTCTACGATTGAAGTCCATCTTTTCAAGAAAAATCTTGGACCTTTACATAAAAAGTGGACCTTTACATAAAAAGTGGACCTTTGAGCCTTGTGGGGGGGTTCTTCCGAACAGCTACGGGCAATTCATTTTATTTGTTTGGGTTTGTGTGTGTATGTCTGGACAGAGTAGGTTTAGGGGAGGGAGCAGTGAATGAAGCTTCCATTGGGATTCTATGGTGAAACCACTAGAAACAAGCACTTTAAAACACATTTACCTTTTTATTCCAAACCTCAAGTCAATACCCCCACTGCAAAGCTGAATTTGTCAGGTTTCTTTTGGTACAAATAGTGGAAGTTCGACTCCTGCCTTTTAATGAGATACAGCCCAAATGATACCTGGATTTCACCCCCTGTCCAAGTGGGACAGTCCATTCAGGCAGGACCTATTTCGGGGTCGATAGAAGGTCAAGTCTTGCCAAAGGTCAAGATTTGGGTAGATTTGAAAAATATACATTCTTCTGTCCTCCTTACCACAAAACTGGGCCTTTCTGAGCAAAATTTGCCCAGGAAAAAAATCATTTCAAAAACAAGAGTTCCGAGATCTCATACCTCCATGAAATATGGGCTTGATATGCAAATGTAAATTTCTTCTTCAATTACGCAAATGACCTCTGCAAAACAATACCTCCATTTTTCATGGAGGTAACAAAGTCTAAGACTCTCAGCTTGTCTTCCTTCATGTAATACCAAATCAATATAGACCTACAAACAGTTGTAAATGTTACTGTCAGCTTATATTAACGAACAATGCTGAAATAGTACAATGTATTCGGAAAAACAACAGTATCAAAACTACAAAAACAGTTTTCAATCAAACTTTATATCTAAATCACGAAATACGCATGATATCATAAAAGATGTAACGCTAAGTCAATTTCCGAACTTACGCTCTGACTTGAATAGTTTTAGAACCCAAAGCCTTAATCACAAAAACAATGCATGAATAGACATACTCATTTTCACCAGCGTTAAGTGAGGAAATTTGTGTAAAGTGCCTTTCCCAGGGGCAGAAAATCAGTCGCATGGCAGGATTCGAAATCGGGACCTCTTGGTTGCGAGCGGAACGCTCTGTCATTACGCCACACGATCCCACAAACAGTGTTGCCAGATATACTAGTATTTGTCTGATTATAGAATATTCACAATTTTATATCTATTTATACATAGTCCTTAAAACAAAACATACACACAGAAGCCTCCTTGACACAGGATCTTGACTCGATTCTAGAGTCTAATTGAACACACAGAAAATATAAGCGTTTCAAGCAAGATAGCCATAAGTAACAACTTTTTACATCCAAGCATCCCTATCAATGCTTATAAGCTTATGTGAGCCAGTTACACTATCAGATCTACGGTTGTTGTTAACATTACAGCCATTGGTGTGCACAGGTCGGGTGTTACACGCCTTGGGTACTGGATATTGACGACCCGTATACGTCTTGGGACTCTACCTCGTCTTGGGCATGCTGAAGCCATGTCGGCTGGTCGGCTGTACCGACCGCAAACCCTTTGGTCCTGCTGTAGAATACAAATATTTGTTTTAACCCTACCTAGACCGGGGGGGGGTC
>NW_017803402.1:81377-135192 GCF_001625305.1 Branchiostoma belcheri | reverse complement strand
ATAGTGGCGAAGAACAGCAAACATAACATTCCTGTTGATGGAATCAAAGGCCTTTTTGAAGTCTATAAAAGTAACTATAAGTGGCAGTTGGTGGGTTTGGAAGGCTTCAATGATCCTGCGGAGAATGTGTACTTGCTGCGCACAGCTTCTACCTTGACGAAAACCTGCCTGGTTGTTTCTCAGAATCGGGTCTACGTGTTCCCTTATCCTTGTCAAAAGGATTTTGTTGTATACTTTAGCCGCTATGGACATTAGGGAGATACCTCTATAGTTGGTCATGAGGCTGAGGTCCCCCTTCTTAGGTAGGGGAACGATGACATTAGTAGTCCATTGCTCTGGAGGAGTAAGTGTTACAAAGACTTCGGAGCAGAAAGCGTGTACAGTTCTTGCCATTGCATCCCACCCCCTCTTAAGGCTTCTGCAGTGATTGCACAGTCCAAGCCAGGGGCTTTGTTGCTTTTCATAGTTTTGATGGCATTGACTGTTTCCTCGAGTGTGGGTGGGTCTACACAGATGGGAAGATCTATGTCGGCAGGTGGAGGGAGGACAGATGTTTGTGGTCCGCCATCATTGTTCAGTAGGTGAGAGAAGTACTGACTCCATTCCGTCAGAAGCTCGCTATCGCTAGATGGAGGGGTTCCGTCTCGCTTCTTCACCTTTACGTTGGCTTTCCTGTTTTTGCCTGAGAGTTCATTGATGATCCTCCATGTGGAGATGTGATCACGTCTTTTGTCCGCTTCTTCAAGGGCATCTATTTGTTGTTGTGTAAAGGCAAGTTCATCGTGCCTATAGGACTCGTTTAGGCTCGAGTTGAGTTGCCTCCATATCTCTTTGGTGCGACGGGTCCTTGCAAGCAGATATTTCTTCTTTGCCGAGTCTCTCTGCTCACGTAACTCCAGGGTCTTGTCTGATACCCAGCTGGGCATTCCACAGGATTTGTGTTTTCCCACCACCTTTTCCGCTGTCTCTGCTACAGCCTTCTCCCACTGGGCATACCTCTTCTCCCACTGGGCATACCTCTCAGAGAAAGACAACCAAGTTATAATGCTCATTGATATCATGATGCACTTACAAATGTACATGGGTGTGTTTGAAATTGTAGAAACATTGACAGTACTTGTTATGAATGTCTTATTTTTCAGATTTCAGATGAGATGTCCAGTCTTGTAGTGGCCCAGCTTCTATTTCTGCAATCAGAGAGTAACAAGAAACCAGTTCACATGTACATCAACAGTCCTGGTTAGTTCTAAAAAAACTTATAATTATACAATGTAACTGTCTAGTAGTTATTAGTCTTAGGGTTTACAAAAAGTTCTGTCTTATCTTAACACTGAGTAACAATGTCATACAGATAAGTTACAGCAAGTGTATAATACAATACAACTCTCTCTCTCTATCCAGTTTAATGCTGGGGGTTTGATGTGCTTGCATCAAGTGCAAGTCTTTTTTTCTAAGCAAGATTTTTTACGACTGGATGCCCTTGCTAACACTAACCCACACCCTGGTAGGGCCCAGGCTCCCTCTAACTGATGGGTGTGTTACATGTAAGTGCCTTTCCCAAGGGCACAACATCTGGGTGCATGTCCCGACATGTCTGGGTCCAACCCCAGGGATTGAACTTGGATCCCCTAACAGCCTTGTTTGACGGTCGGATGTTTTATCCACTACACCACACAGACGCCACAGACAACAAGAGGATGAATACTAAGTGGATATAATAATACTAAGTGAGATACTAAGTTGTACAATCTACAGAGAGCTTCAACTACATGTACATGTACATGTACATGTACCTCCGGGGATCAGTGACTTGGCAGGATTTGAGCCCGGGACCTCTTGGTGCTGAGCTGAATGCTCTGCCGTTATGCCACACGACCCCGCCCTATTTACCAATTTCACACTTCCCATAATGCCTAGTAAAAGTCACGGATATGACGTTAGACCACCCCCTCCCCCTTCCCCGATGTAATATTTAACAAGTTCTATCGACAAACTGGTCAACTATATCGTTTTGAATTATTTCTCTAGTATAAAGCGCATGCCATAATTGCTTTTTTGTTGGAATTAGAGATAATGACGTACCTTCTATCGTTCTACCTTCTACCGAAGACCCTCCTACTCGCACGGTCACATTAAGTATATCCTCTTCTTACATCATATCCGTGATCTTTTCTAGGCATTATGGGAAGTGTGAAATTGGTGAATTGCAAATGTTACAGTTATTCTGCCCCCCTCCCCCCCAGGTGGGTCTGTGACAGCTGGGCTGGGGATCTATGACACCATGCAGTACATCCTGCCACCTGTCAACACCTGGTGTGTGGGGCAGGCCTGCAGTATGGCCTCCCTCCTGCTGGCAGCTGGAACACCTGGCTGTCGTCACTCCCTACCCAACTCTCGCATCATGATCCACCAGCCACACGGACAGGCCACGGTACACACACAAACAAGTTATAGAATAGACTAGAAAGGCCGACATTTTAAAATTTGCTTGGGAGCAAATACAGCATATTTCAGTCCATAGGATGGTCGGCATATTCCATCGTCGTGGTTGTAGATGATGGCGTAATGATCTTAGGCACATAAAATTGAATGTGTGGGTCATTGCGCACGACTTACGTGCAATGTGACCTCAGGTAACCCGCAATGGAACACGTGTTCCATGGCCAACGGCAGATGGAACGTGCCATTCTTTAGATCGAACGTGGAATGGGTATAGCACTTTTGGCCCTTTTTTGGCTGAAAATAGCCATTACAGTCCCCAAAATGAGTCATTTAGAAGTGGTGTATGTCAAATATGTGACTGCTGTTCTGTAGACACAGTCACGTTCAAGGTACCCTTATGCCGAATTTCAGATCATTTGGTTGTAATACATGTACCAGGGCTCAGGATCCAAAAATCCATTTTTTGTCGAAAAATGCCCCTAAAAATCTTCATAAAAATTTTTCAAAGGCATATATCAAAAAATGAAAAGAAAATGTCTGGGGTATTGGCCCACTCTACCTCCATGCCAAATTTCAGGTCATTTGGCTGAATGATGGCGGAGTTGAATCCCTCTGACTGAGTGGCAGGAGGAGGAGGAGGAGGAGAAACATGAGAGAACACAATATATTTCATCCATACCATGTGGTATGGACTGAAATATAATTATGAAGCAAGTTTAAAGTGCTCATGACACCAAAAAATTACCTTAGCTGATTGTAATTGACATTAAGTTATAACCAGTATTACCGGGCTAACAGACACATTTACATTAAATATGCACCGTTCTTCTGTTACATTCAAAATTCTAACACCCTACCTTGGAAAAGTCAGTCCTGGCAGGTGATTTGCATATCTTTTATTTATTTTATTTATATATTTTATTTATATATTTTATTTTTGCATATCTATATTTTTTCCTGAGCTGACGTCATCCAGTGATGTCAGCTCAGGAAAAAGCACAGAAATGCAAAAATAAAACATAGAGATGCAAAATAGAGATGCCCTAAGTGGGCAATTGGGAAGCTTGCTAGAGAGTCTCCAAAAACCCACTTTTAGAAGGCCGTACAAGCTCAGTTTCTCAGTCATTATGATTGGAACAAACTTCAAGTGACTATATTGTATGTACACTTCTCTATAACTCTATTAACAGACTCAGAATCTACCCTAACATGCACGTGCACAAACATGTGCACACACAATCACATGTATGTATATATCAGATGCAGACATGTTTCCTACATTACTAAAAGAAAGTTTTTTCTTACAATTATCTTCCACAGGGCCAGGCATCAGACATTCTCATCCAAGCAGAGGAAATCAGCAAGTTAAAACAACAGATCAACAAGTTGTATGTAAAACACAGTGGACAGGAGCTTTCTGTGATAGGTAAGTACAAAATGTACAATAACTGGGAAACACACAAACTTGGCTGAAAAGGTTTGATTTTTACTTCCGTGTACAGAACTATAATAATATTTATGTTTACGGAAGGAACATATTGTTTTTACTCAGTTTCTTCCTCTTCTGTTCCAAACACTAACCTGTGACCTGGCCAATGACATGATTTGTTGACGTCTGTCACCATGGTGACTTGTTGGGTTACATACATGTAATGTTGCAATTTCATGGTCTGCTCTGCTCCTGTCACCATATACTAGTAGTACATGTACATGTACATGAATGTGCTTGAGTAAAAATTAACAGGGCAGACCATGTCCGAGGTAAACATTGTGCATTTGCTTTGCAAATGTCACTTCTCTAGTTTTGGATGTTTGTTTGGTTTGCATGATTTGGTGTATGCGAGGGCATGAGTAGGTTGACAGCACATGGGTGGCAAGATTAACAGTCAGATTAACAGGTCAAAGTCTTAGAATCTGGCCAGGAGCCAGCAAGAAAACAGCTAAGTTTAAATACCATCATCATGGTAGCTTGTGATGTCTGTTAATTTTTATATTTTTTGCTGAATGTGCCTTTCTTTTTCCTTATTGCTAGATGGAAATGTTCTACATTTGCTCACAAATGCCTGCTACTCTAACATGTTTCTTACTCTTCCAGAGCAATCCATGGACCGAGACCGCTTCATGAGCCCCACAGAAGCCGAGGAGTTTGGTTTGATTGACAAGGTGTTGGAACACCCGCCACTGGACAAGGCAGCGGTGTCCAATTCATAGTCTGTGATTGGTGGACACAGATTCACCCTTTTTCTGTATTTATAAGGTGCCTGGTTAGAACTGAATTTAAGTGTCCAAATGTTCTACTAATTACTTTGAGGAATCATTCATATACGAACTAAGGCAAAGTAATTCCAATGCCAATGGCATTAGCCAATGTGAGATACCATAAGACAAATTGATGTAGTTGTAGTAATATAGTGGAAAGTTGTAATAAATTATAAAATGGTTTAAAGCTGTCTTCTCAGAGCTCTATTTATGATGTTTTTTTAATGTTAAGAAGTGACAACAAGCTACAATGAGTAACTGTTGTATTACTTCTGAGTACAGAAGTACAAAATTCATGCCCGTAGCCAGGATTTTGAATGGGGGGGGGGGTTCTTCCCACTGCTCGAAGGGACCTCGAGCGCCGAAGGGGCGAGGTTTCTGGCGGGGTCCGGGGGTATGCTCCCCCGGAAAGTGAAAAATGAACCTTCTAAAATGGCATTTCGTGAAAAAATCAGAGATAAATTTTTATTCAATGACAAAGGGAGCAGTTTTTCTACGATTTAAGTCCATCTTTTCAAGAAAAATCTTGGACCTTTACATAAAAAGTTGACCTTTACATAAAAAGTGGACCTTTACATAAAAAGTGGACCTTTACATAAAAAGTGGACCTTTACATAAAAAGTGGACCGCTAAGTCATTTTCCGAACTTAAGCTCTGACTTGAATAGTTTTAGAACCCAAAGCCTTAATCACAAAAACAATGCATGAATAGACAATTTTTACTCATTTTAACCAGCGTTAAGTGAGGAAATTTGTGTAAAATGCCTTTCCCAGGGGTAAAAAATCGGTCGCATGGCAGGATTCAAACTCGGGACCTCTTGGTTGCGAGCGGAACGCTCTGTCATTACACCACACGATCCCACAAACAGTGTTGCCAGATATACTAGTATTTATCTGATTATAAAATATTCACAATTTTATATCTATTAATACATAGTCCTTAAAAAAACATACACACAGATGCTTCCTTGACACAGGATCTTGACTCGATTCTAGAGTCTAATTGAACACACAAAATAAGCGTTTCAAGCAAGATAGCCATAAGTAACAACTTTTTACATCCAAGCATCCCTATCAATGCTTATAAGCTTATGTGAGCCAGTTACACTATCAGATCTACGGTTGTTGTTAACATTACAGCCATTGGTGTGCCAGGTCGGGTGTTACACGCCTTGGGTACTGGATATTGACGACCCGTATACGTCTTGGGACTCTACCTCGTCTTGGGCATGCTGAAGCCATGTCGGCTGTACCGACCGCAAACCCTTTGGTCCTGCTGTAGAATACAAATATTTGTTTTAACCCTACCTAGACCGGCGGGGGGGGCTAAAAGTGCCCGCGGCAACTTTGATGTCACCTAGTGTCTGAACGGCTAGCCGTAGAACGGCTAAACTTGGTGACTTTTCCTAGAATATTGTTGGCAACAATTCTCTATCATTGGAATAAGATAATAATTTTTTGTGTTTCTGACAGGCATGTTTTGCTAAATTTAGTACTTTTTGTTTCAACAATAGAATTTTATGGGTTTTATGTCAAGTTACTCATGGTTTCTAACATTAATAACATCCCATATAATTTTATGTAAATTTTATCATTAAATATGCATAATTTATGCTAATTTGATGACGTCATTGGCCAAAATCCAAGATGGCTGACCATATCATTAGAACAGGTACTAGTATATACAGGTTATTTTCATTAAAATTTCTTCAATACTTCCATTTCTTTTTCCAAAAAAGGTTTAAATGAAGGTCTTTAGTATGTTTACAATGTATTTTAGGCTTTATCATTAAAAAAACTTTTTGAAAATTCAAGATTGATGATCCAAGATGGCGGATATCTTAAATATGCATGGCGTCATTTTATGACGTCACCGGTGTTGCTATGGGCAACATAAGACTTAGTACACCATAATATTCTGTCAAACACTTTCGAATACCATTTAGTTTTCAGGGAAAAACCTATTTAGACGGTTTTGGCCAATAAAATCACATTAATGACGTCATAATGACGTCATATTACGTCATAACGACATATAAATTGCAGATATGATAAATTTTTACTAGTACACCATTCTCTGAAAATTTGATGGTCATACGACCTACCGTTCGCGAGTTCTTAGGGGGGGGAGCCCCCCCACGATTATTTTTTGTGGAACTGTCGCAAGGGTCTGTGCGGCTGCCATTCGGCGCCACCAGGTGACCTCAATACGACTTTCCCCAACCGAAGTTAGGTACCCATTCACACCTGGGTGGACTGAGGAAAGTCGTGTAAAGTGCCTTTCCCAAGGGCCTTTCCCAAGGGCACAACGTCGGGGCGCATGTTCAGACATCATGCCGGGTACGACTCGGAATCGAACCCGGGTCTCCCCGGTTCATAGTCGATTGCTCTAACCACTACACCACCCGACGCCACGAATACACGTGAGGCTATCATCTGTCTGACGTAGATGTTTTCTACATATTTTCTACAATACAAAATAACCCTTTATTCCGGCGGTCGTGGAATAGACTTGAAAATGATAATGATAAATTACTATGTCAGGCCTACCCTATCTTTCACTAGCTTAAGATCACATATTTCGAAGGTTAAGGAGATGAGACGCTTCATCGATGGTAAAATCTTTTTAGCCGCAGGTCTCTTGAATGATAACTATCCCCATTATGTGAGTTATGAGGTAGCAACATGTCCATGAAATGGTATTCATCACATTACTGAAATCTGAAAATATCTGAAATTAATGTCTCCCTAGGACTCTTTAAGTGAACATGTTTAACATGGGTATTTATACGGGCTTTAATAGGGTATGAATTAAACAAACCTTTATTGTACATGGAGATTTAAAAGCTTCAGTCTACAATAATGTCAAGAAACTTCATCTGTGATATCTTGGGCAGTCTAAAGACCTGTTGTGTCTAAGTGATTTAGACATCATTTCTTAGTTTCTGTCTTTGTGATTGGTCCGTGTATTTTGGGGATATGGCTGTAAAAGTTGTTAAAAGTAGCTGTGTATGTATATGTACTTGTACCTGTACTTGTTTTCATGATTTGAATAAACAGTGGGAAAAGATTTTTTTAAAAAAGGTAGCAACATTCAATAGATATAGATACTGATTTGTGTTTTTCTAATATTTGAATTGGAATGAAACAATGCTTTCCGCATTGGTTGAATCAATATCATGTGTTTGTAACATGGTATTTCACACAATGCTGCTTTTATGTGTTGTTCGACGTTTACTAATTGTCTTCGTCAGAAGGACTATGAAATTGTCTCGCCGGAGTGTGGGGAACTGCGGATTTTAAGATATAACTCTGGATGGCATATTTCGACGTCCATGATTTTTGGCAGGCAGATTACCGCTGTTGCGGCCAAAGTCAAGTACAAGTTTCGGCTTCGTGGGGGTCCGTGCGTCACGTTACTTCACCTTTTGTGTTTGTGGCTTGTTAGCAAGATAACTCAAGTATTTGTAAAATGTTGATTATAATTCTTGGTGTGGTGCTTACTATTGTCGGGTCCAAGGTTAAGTTCGTTACTGAGCTTCGTGGGGGGTTTCGTTGTGACTACAGGGGGCATTTTGTTAATTTTTCTTGTGAGCAGGATAATAATAATAATAATAAATAATAATAATGGTTTTTTATTGTCCAAACAGTACCCGTGCAGTCGCAGCCTTACGGCTGAATTGATGCAGGGTATCACATAATAATCAATACAAATCACAACAATTACAACATTCAAATAATACAAATGATACACACAGTCGCAAGGGTCTGTGCGGCTGCCATTCGGCGCCACAAGGTGACCTCAATACGACTTTCCCCAACCGAAGTTAGGTACCCATTCACACCTGGGTGGAGTGAGGATATTCGTGTAAAGTGCCTTTCCCAAGGGCACAACGTCGGGGCGCATGTTCAGACATGTACCGGGTACGACTCGGAATCGAACCCGGGTCTCCCGGTTCACAGTCGATTGCTCTAATCACTACACTACCCGACGCCACTGAATGATAACTTTTGTATGTGTGGATGGAAGTTAATAAATTTTGATAGGCATGTTACTGTGGTGGTCTCCAACATTGAGTTGAAAGATGAGAGTCGTGGAGGTCGTTATGTCCCCGTAATAGGACCTTTTGTGTTTAGAAATCCCCCACCTACATCTGCTTGGAGACAGCCGACAGCTGGATATAGCCGGGAACCCCATAATGGGATGGGATCAAATGACGTTACATTGAGGGATTGTATTATAACTTCAGCAGGGGGAGGATAGGTTGGACATATGTCAGTTATTTTCTACGGCCACACCAAGTAATTGCTATGGATGACGTCCACTGGAGACCTTTACAAATCTAATTACCTAAATTTGAGGCAAGCGCGCAATAAAAACACGAAGGGCCGAAAAACGAGATGCCTAGATTTGAAATATACTAACTGTAGAAGTACAAATGTTAGGACAAAAAGAACACAAGAAACAAGTCTTCTATTTGTCATAAAAACAAAACAAAAGTAGTCACCCTGTTCTGATTCTTTCCTTTATAACATCTTCTCTTATTACCTTCGCCAAGAAGGTTATGTTTTCGTAGGCGTTCGTGTCTCTCTCTCTCTCTCTCTCTCTCTCTCTGTGTGTGTGTGTGTGTGTGTGTGTGTGTGTGTGTCAGCACGATAACTCAAGAAGGCTAAAATGGATTGTCTTGATACTTGGTAGGTGGGTAGGTGTTTATGAGACGTGGAACTGATTAAATTTTGGGCCCCCTAGCAACTTGTTATGGTACTGCAGCTGAACTTCCGGTTTTGATATCTCATGATCTAGACATGCTAGGGTGACGAAATTTAGATGGTAGGTAGCTCTTGTGCTGGGGAACAAGTGACATGAGTTTGGGCCCCCTAGCGGCTTGCGATGGAACTACAGGGCTATCTGTTTGAAAATATTCAAAAGAGGATAACTCAAGAACCGGTTGACGGATCGTCGTGATTTTTGGTATGTAGGTAGCTTTCATGATGCCTGATATAATTATGTGATAATTATGCAAATATGGATGTAATTTGCATAATTTATGGATAAATTCTATTAATCAGCTGCATTCGATGATAGGACTATTGAAGCTTGTGACATTGGTAATTGAGAAACACAGGCAGATATTAATCATGTAAATGAAGACTTAATTTGCATAATTAATGAGAAAATTTTATAATTATGTAATGATAACTGCCTGGAATTTCATACTTGTGGGATTTGAAAGTTCAGTGAGGCTGAACATCATTAAACATAATGTATTCAAATCAGGACCTCATTTGCATAATTTATGAGGAGGGGGGGCTAACATGGGTGACGACGCATCTGTATAATCTGCGGCAAACCGTTTCAGGGTGTTCTGTACCATAAAAATAGTACAGAGATTCTTTTGTTCTTTAGACCAAATTGATTATTAAAAAGAGTGAAGAATACGCATGTTAATTTCTCTAGAACGATGTACCTCTGACGAAGACATGTGATCTCCGACCTCTAGTTATAGTAATAAAATAAGAACAAAAATGGACATGGTAAGCTCATGAGGTAAAATGTAGTGAATTGAGTTTGTTTGGTCTGGTATAAACTACAAATCGAGCGCAGACGGTTGGATTAGTGGCCCACTTCTTGCATTTATATACGTTTTGTACACGTGAGGTCACGAGTTATGAACCAATCAGCCAGCATTTGTGAGCAAATACAGATATTTCCCCACTCATCTTGACAATAGATATACTAAGGTATAAGCAATCATGTCATTACACACAACTTATAAACACCTGTTAAGGTGGTTCTGTTGTAGTTACTGTTACCATGTGTGATAACTAACGACTTTACTCTAATCGCGGAGGGCATTTTCACATGATCTAATGTTATTTAGTACTATTGCTATATTGGGATGTGCCGGGTCGTTCCTGTAGATAACTTTCATCATGCTCAATGACTCTTCGTAATACCTCATGGCTTTACTGTAGTCTCCAAGTTTTTTCCAACATGTCCCAACGTTGTTAAGTCATAAAGCAATCGTAGGATGCGGCGATGTTTCGCCATAGATAGCTTTCATCGTCTTTAGTGACTGTTCGTAATAACTGATAGATTTCCTCTGATCACCAAGGTCAGTCCAACATGTCCCAATGTTGTTTAGTGATAAAGCAATCGTAGGATGCGGCGATGTTTCGCCATAGATAGCTTTCATCATCTTTAGTGACTGTTCGTAATAACTGATAGCTTTTCTCTGATCACCAAGGTCGCTCCAACACAACCCAATACAGTGATGAAGCAATATCGGGATGAGGCGTTGTTTCGCCATACATAGCTTTCTTCATCTTCAGTGACTGTAATAATTGATAGCTTTTCTCTGATCACCATGCTCATTAAAACAGTTCCCAATGTTGTTTAGTGATGAAGTTCAGTTCAGGTCGTCCTCTTTTGAGGTGCCATTAACAATGTCACTCCACACGACTCTGTCGCGCATGGCGGACAGAAGTTCCTCATCCCGTAGGCCGACCTCCTCCTCGATCAGTTTCTTAAGCGTTAGGCACGGTCGTCCCCTCTTTCTTTTTACTTCCGGTTGCCAGAGAAGCACTTTGGCGGCCATCTCTTCGTGGCGTACCACATGTCGGGATGTGGCGCTGTTTCATCATAGATAGCTTTCCTCATCTGCAATGACTGTTCGTGATAACTGATAGCTTTACTCTGATCGCCAAGGTGACTCCAACTACCCAATGTTGTTTAGTGATTAAGCAATGTCAGGATGTGGCGTTGTTTAATTTCGCCGTAGACAGCTTTCATCATCTTCAGTGACTGTTCGTGATAACTGATAGCTTTCCTCTGATCGCCAAGGTCTCTCCAACAGTTCCCAATGTTGTTAAGTGATGACGCAATGTCGGGATGTGGCGTTGTTTCGCCATAGATAGCTTTCGTCATTCTCAGTGACTGTTCGAAATAACTGATAGATTTACACTGATCGCCAAGGTCATTCCAACACACCCCAATGTTGTTTAGTGATGTAGCAATGTCAGCATGTGGCGCTGTTTCGCCATAAATAGCTTTCTTCATCTTCAGTGACTTTTTGAAATACCTGATAGCTTTTCTCTGATCGCCAACGTCCCTCCAATAGTTCCCAATGTTGTTTAGTGATGAAGCAATGTCGGGATGTGGCGTTGTTTCACCATAAATAGATTTCCTCATCTTCAGTGACTGTCCGTAATAACTGATAGCTTTCTTCTGGTCACCAAGGTGACTCCAACATGTCCCAATGTTGTTTAGTGATGAAGCAATGTCGGGATGTGGCGTTGTTTCACCATAGATAGCCTTCATCATCTTCAGTGACTGTCCGTAATAACTGATAGCTTTCTTCTGATCACCAAGGTCATTCCAACAGTTTCCAATGTTGTTTAGTGATCCAGCAGTGTCGGGATGTGGCGTTGTTTTGCCATAGATTGCGTTTGTCATCTTAATTGACTGCTCGTGATAACTGATTGCTTTCCTCGGCTCGCCAAGGTCCCTCCAACAGTTCCCAATGCTGTTCAGTGATGAAGCAATGTCGGGATGTGGCGTTGTTTCGCCATAGATAGTTTTCCTCATCTTCAGTGACTGTTCGTGATAACTGATAGCTTTCCTCTGATCGCCAAGCTTATTCCAACAGTTCCCGATGTTGTTTATTGATGAAGCAATGTCGGGATGTGGCGTTTTTTCCCCATAGATAGCTTTCATCATCTTTAGTGACTGTTTGTAATAACTGATAGCTTTCCTCTGATCGCCAAGCTTATTCCAACAGTTCCCGATGTTGTTTATTGATGAAGCAATGTCGGGATGTGGTGTAATTTCGCCATAGATGGCTTTCCTCATCGTCAGTGACTCTTCGTAATAACTGATAGCTTTCCTCTGATCGCCAAGGTCATTCCAACAGCTACCAATGTTGTTTAGTGATGAAGCAATGCCGGGATGTTCAGCTGTGTCGCCGTAGATAGCTTTTCTCATCGTCAGTGACTGTTTGTAATAACCGATAGCTTTCTTCTGATCGCCAAGCTTATTCCAACAGTTACCAATATTGTTTAGTGAACCAGCTATGTCGGGATGTGGCGTTGTTTTGCCATAGATAGCTTTCGTCATCTTCAGGGACTGTTCGTAATAACTAATAGCTTTTCTCAGATCGCCAAAGTCATTCCAACAGTTCCCAATGTTATTTAGTGATGAAGCAACGTCGGGATGTGGCGCTGTTTCGCCATAGATAGCTTTCATCATCTTCAGTGACTGTTCGTGATAACTGATGGCTTTCCTTTGATCACCAAGGTCATGCCAACATGTCCCAATGTTTCCAAGTAATTTGGCAAATACGGGACGTATTTTGTTATCTCCAAAAATAGTATTTCCAACGCAAAGTGCCCGTTCAAAGTATCCCTTGGCTATCTCATATTCTCCATGCATGAGGTAGACATTGCCGAGTTCACAAAGTATTTCTAACTGCTTTTCTTCGTCACCGGCCGCCTCTTCCAGAGCTGCCTCCAAGTGACGTCTGGATGCGTCTAACTGCAACAGCTTTCGTGTTATTCTGCCCTTTGTTAGAGATGAGGTGTCAAAGATGGCTGTTGGGAACATTTTTGTCGTCGGATTTTCCTTTGCGACGATATCCGCAATGCATCGTTTTAAGGGAATGTCTGTATAGTAGTACCTGAACAACATTCTAGAGTCCGGTAGATAGAAAACTGACTCAACGACGGTGCCATCTACGTCATGTTTGTCCAGTTCGACTTTCATCTCTGTGAGAGGAGACAGCCTGTCCTTCTGTCCTCCGTTGGAAATGTACGTTCTTAACCGTAGCTCCGCTGAGATGCTGATCAGTACAGTCAAGTGGTGGGCGTCTTCCTGACTGATCCGCTGTGTCTTGTGTAACTCTTCTATCATTCCCCACACACTGGGGATCGTGATACCACAGAAAATACTCAACACATCAACGGCCACGCTGGGAAAACGGTAGATGTCTTTCTTCACATCTAGAAGCTGTCCCGGTGGTTGAACCTTTTCTATTTGTCCAATATTATCCTTCAGTATTAGCATTGCTGACAACCGTGACAGTACAGGAGAACTGTCTACACATTTGGTGACAATGCCTGTATACTCATCTACCAAAGACTCGTCCCCTGATAGGTAGGTCACCCGTCTGAGGATGTCTGACAGATGATAGCCTTCCGCCTGGGCGATGTGCAGATGCTGATATTCCGCCAACGTGGCAGGAGTTTGGATGAGACTAACGGGAGGTTTGCTTTTGGTCTCGTCTCTTCCAAACGGAGTCTTAGAAGCCCATGGCATGAAGCCATCGAAGGCGAAGCCGCGAGGTGTGACGCAGTCAAAGAACCAGTCTTTCTCTGGGTCTTCTGAGAGAAAGTCGTTGAGTGACGGGATGGCCATGGCTGGGAGGATGGTTTCCCCAAGGTTGATGACTTTTAGATGTAAGTGGTGCGTGAGATTGAGGAAGTACCTCCGTGTGTCATCATCATCATCATTCCCGTCTTCAATCAGAATGGCGAACTCCAGGTCGGAGTACGGCGTCACCAGTTCTGTGGCCTGTGACCCTAACCCGATGAAAGCGTACTTACAGGGAGGAGGTCCGAGTTTGGCGATGCATTCATCTGTCAGTACTTGGATAAACTCTCGTCTTCCAACTGTGATGCTCTTGAACAAGTTCTTGATTGCTTCAGCTCGTTTGGTCTCTACCTCTCTCACGACGGGATCGTCTTCATCATACTGATAAGGGTTGTGTTCCTGATGAATTGTTTCGAGCTGAGATTTTGCACGGGCGCGCGAGTTGTCCAGTTCTTTTAAGTGATCTAACGCGCAGCTATACGGACACGGTTCACAGTCAAGGTTACAGGTGTTTCTAAGAAACTGTCTTTCTGTTTCTTGCAGTTTCGTTGCCATGTTTTGTTTGTCTCCATCTGTTCTGGCCATGGAGGCGTTATACAGAGCTGCTGCCTGTGTGAATTTCCTACCTTCTCCTGTCCGCTTGCCTCGCCCGACGTAGACGTCACCCAACCTGCACAGACAGTCGGCTTCTTTAACCTTGTTGGGTTTACTGCGGTCTGTAGGTGGGAAGAAGAGACGAAGACAAAAAATTACCACAGTTATATTCAGCTTAGTTCCTGGGATAATTTTTGTTTCGCAGGTCACTGCGATCCGTAAGTAGACGTGATCAAAACGAATCAAACATGTGCAATTCTACTCTACCTGGTACTTTGATTACATATAGGATGGCAATCCGTGACTGAGGTCTGGAGTGAACTACCTTCATGATTTCATCAGTCATTAGTTTTTTTTACATAACAAAATCTTTCGTCATATAGAGGAACGAATGCTCTTTCAGTGACTATTAAAACTTATCACTTATAATTAGATGGTGTTTGCATGTGGCAAAATGTATAACGTAACAAACCGTGAAGCAGCTTGAGGGCGGCTGCTAGGCTCTGTTCTGCTGCGTCCAGATCTCCGTTTCCCAAGTCACGGTCTGCCGTCTGGATGTACCTGCGGTAGGAGCTAAACAAAGAAACAAACGCGATAAATGCACTTATTCGTATTATATGCAATTATACTATACCGAGATTTTAATGATATTCTAATATAAATCTGTACAACTTGTAGCTAGCGTTTTAACAATGTCAACATTTAATGTAATACACTAAAATTTAATGTGACCATATTTCACAATGTTACCTATTTGATCGTTAACCTCCTTTTTTTTACCAAACCTGTTCTTATCATATTTGTATACAAAATATCAGATGGCCCCATATTCATATCTTATGAGTTTTTTTTATTTCAAACAACAGTAGATGTATCAGACAAGGAAACAAAACAGGCACTAACATGTCGTCAGCTTGACTGGTGGTTCTGTTGCTAGAGGGCGCAGTTGAGAAGGCAGAGAAGTGGCCCTTCCGTCCTCTCACTTCTTGTTGCCGTTTCGTACGTGTTGCCTTCTGTGAGAGAAGCAATAGGAAGTAGAATGTGATTGACAGGTGGTCGTGTAATCTATAAATGATCTTTACCAATGGTCAAAGGTTACCGACATGACATGACCCAGAAAAGGACATAAAGGAGTCTATACCGAGTATTTTGAGGGGAATATAAAATGTAATGATTTATTTGGTTATTCAACACAAAAGCGAAGTTAGACACATTCCATCCTATTGTCAAGATGTACACACAAACATGAGGTAAAAGTCAATTAACAAGTCATTTAAGCGGAAACGGCTCTTGACCTTAAGTGGCATGATAAAGACGGGATTTATGGAGATAAACAAACCGAGTCGAAATCCGGAAGTCTAGTCATCACCAAGTTCCGTCATGCACAAGTAAATATAGTTCACTCACGTGACACGATAATTTTCGAAATCAACAAATGCATGACAGGATTTATATTTATGGATATAAACAAACCGAGGCGAAACCAGAAGTCTAGTCAGCACTGGCGAGTTCCGTCATGCTAAAGAGATCAAATATAATAGTTCTCTCACCTTGTTTCTTGTTGTGGTGATGTCTTGTCTGGTTTTTGCGGTGTGCAGTAAGCGGTGAACAATGACAACTGTTCCATGAACGTTGTGACACCGCGCCAGTGCCCTGTTGTACAGAGCAGTAGCTCTGGTCAAGTCTCTAGTGTCTCCAGTTTCTGTTCCTCTTTTCAGGTACACGTCACCCAGACTCTTGATCGCTTCTGTTTCTAACATGCTGTTGTCGTTTACTATTGCCTCTACCATCACCTGTGCGTATCCAACCAGCAAAGAGCCTGTGTTTCCTCTGGTAGCCCGTCTCTTGTCCAGGGCTTGAAACTTTGCCGCTACCTTTGCAGGTGTAGTCGTCTCCTTGTCTTCAGTTGGCTGTTCCTTACCCTGTGACGACACCCCTTGTAAAAGCCTCTCTGTGTACTAGTAGCGGTGTTCTATACCATCTGCCTGTTCTTCATGGTAACACCGCACCATAGCAGCCAGATAAAGCGCCAAGGCTGTGTTGAACTTTCCCCACGTCCTTCCCGAGTCTTCTCTTCTCCACGTTCACATCGCCCAAAGTTTTTAGCAGCTCCACTTCCGCCAACCTGTCCGTGTCGGCCATGGCGTCCACCAAGGCACGGAGGTAGCCTGTCTCCGCCCGAGCTAGTCCATACCTCCTGCCCTTCTCGTCCGCCTCACGGAGTTCCGTCACACACCCGCAACATGCGACCCTCCGATGAGAGAACGTCTGTAAAACTGTTCCCCGTTTCCTGTGTTGGCTTTATGCGCGTGACTCGAACAAACACAGGTCTGGGCAAACATCCCTCTGCTGGTGTCAGCATTACATCATCCCTCAGCCGATAATAAAGCACAAAAGTCCAGTACTCCCACCATAACATCGATAATACTCGTAAACGTGTCAGGAAGGCTGCGGTGTTAGATGCAAATGTAATACATGTTTAGTTCATGTCCCTCACACTGGTTTCTAGGATTGAGGCATCTACTTTAACCTTCCACTTCCGTCATACTACCATCATATCTTACATAGAATACATGTATTACCTACATGCTCAGTTGTGGGGAGAACCAGTTGGCAGAGGACGGCTAGTCTGGAGGCTGCTGTTGTAGTTATGCCGTGCCTAGTCAGGGTGTCCTTCACACTCGCTATCCATGTCTTCCTAGGACGACCCCTGGCCTTGGTTTCACATTTTCTGTTGTTGTATGCTTTGTGTGATGATTTTTGTGGTGGCATCCTTACCAGGTGTCAAAACCACTTCATTTGTTGTTGGTCACGAACTGTCTGACCCGTTTTACTCTAATGTTTAGCTTTGAGGTCCATTATCATAAGGCACGTACATGTATGCATATTGGCATCCTAACTATGTAAAAGTTCCAAAAGATATGGAAGCTTAAGTCTACTAGCCCCTGGTGACCATCTTCAGCACTACATCTGGTTTGGCGTGTTTTTGTTTTTTTTTTGTAAACAAATCATCAAGCTTAAAGCTACAAAATCAATAGACGATCGCACGATGGTTGTGACCGGACCCTAACCTTACAGGTGAGGACAGGTGTGTCCTTAAATAACGTCAATGTAGGAACGTCACGTTTGTCACAGCCAGGTAAACACAGCGGCAAACAAACAACCAGCAGCAAAACCCCATCATATACTTAATGTTTATTACTACCATCATATACATAGAATACATTTATTACCTACCTGCTCAGTTGTGGGGAGAACCTGTTTCGTACCTCCTGGACATGAGAGCTGCACTGGTCATGAGCAAGTCTGTAGAGTTACAGGTGAGGAAAGAGGAACGTAGCGTGGTGACAGTTTGTCACAGACAGGTGTTACTAAACACAGCGGCAAACAAAATGCCGGCAGCGAAACCCCGTCACCAGTTGTACGGGTCCGGAGAGAGCTGGGAAACGTGTGGATGTGGAGACCCGGATGTGGCTCTGGTTAAACAGCTGTGCCTCGTGCACACGTGACGTGTCGGTCTCTTCTGGAAACGGCTTTCAGGTCGGACAAATAGTGGCCTATCTCCCCTGGCAAGTTATTCTCCTACAGCCCGCGTTTTTAGTCTGGTATAAACCACAAATCGAGCGCAGACGGTTGGATTAATGGCCCACTTCTTGCATTTATATACGTTTTGTACACGTGAGGTCACAATCTCAAGTTATGAACCAATCAGCCAGCATTTGTGAGCAAATACAGATATTTCCCCACTCATCTTGACAATAGATATACTATGGTATAAGCAATCATGTAATTACACACAACTTATAAACACCTGTTAAGGTGGTTTTGTTGTAGTTACTGTTACCATGTGTGATACCTAACGACTTTACTCTAACACTAAAACACACATATGGCCTTTTTACATAATCGAATGCTGTTTAGTATCTCTGCTATGTCGGGATGTAACGGGTTGTCCCGATAAATAACTTTCATCATATTTAATGAGTCTTCGAAATACCTTATGGCTTTACTGTGATCAAAATTTCCCGGGGGAGCATGCCCCCGGACCCCCTAGCAGGCTCGCGCCTGCGGCGCTCGCTGACTGACGGACGTCTTCGGCGCCCGAAATCTTGCCCCCCCCCCAATCAAAATTTCCTGCCGCCGCCTCTGTTACAGAAGAACAGGTCAGAAAACAAGTCAAGGCGATCATCGAGGCCGCGGAGAAGGCGGGAAACGACAGAATCGGCCAGCTTCGCGCCATGAACGCTGCTCGGGAGAAACAGATGGACGCCGCCATGGAGGCAGCTGAAATGGACCTGGTCTCGGCCAGGAGCTGTGTCCAGTTCGCGGACAACGTGTTGGAGTACGGCAGACCGGCGGAGGTCATCTCGGTGGCCGGAGAACTGACCGGACGGTTGGACCGAACCGCGGAGGACAAAAGCCGCCGAGAGGGCTGAACTGACCATGAACTTCGTGAACTTGACCTTTGACCCACCAGCTGGCGGACTGGAGCAGGAAGTCGCTAAGCTAACCCCGGCCCTCTGTACGAAGTTAGATTACGTCATAACTTCGTACAACTTCGTACTTCGTACGCTACCCCCGGCCCTCTGTACGAAGTTAGATTACGTCATAACTTCGTACAACTTCGTACTTCGTACGCTACCCCCGGCCCTCTGTACGAAATTAGATTACGTCATAACTTCGTACAACTTCGTACTTCGTACGCTACCCCCGGCCCTCTATACGAAGTTAGATTACGTCATAACTTCGTACAACTTCGTACTTCGTACGCTACCCCAGGCCCTCTGTTCGAAGTTAGATTACGTCATAACTTCGACATTTATGACGATATCGGCTTGCCAGTGACGATCAACTGTAGATCGGTGTGAATCCTGTCTTTCCTCGACGTCCCCGAGTCTGCGCGACAGGTCTGCAATGGCCGCCGTCAAGTGAATGTACACGAGAATGTTGGCGAAGATAAAACATGAGAACAGGCACACAGTGCCAGCCAGAACTACCTGTAAACGCCTTATGTCACCACGTCTCCCTTCATTCGTGGAAGTCGCGTCGCCGTTGTATTTACCCATACTGGTGTCTTAGCTGTTTTGAAGGATCAAATCAGCTGAAAAAGTCTTTAGAACTGATTCGGAAGCAAAAAGGCCCTGAAACTGTGCAGTGCTGCAAACATAGAATGAAAGGTCATGTATATGGGTCCGAAGTACGGCTTTTGACAGCCGCCGACGCCCAGTGATAAAGAAGAACATTCCTTTATTTGTTTAACATCCAATAATATTTACAATCGTGGTCAAAGGTATAGTTATTACGACGATTTTCTCTGACTTTGATCTTCTGATCAGCTAGGTTCAACTATCACGATATTAGTGTTATGGCTTATTTAATTTTCGTACAAATGTAGAAAAACGTGCCCTGGCATAAAGTAGTTTCCATACGACGTGTAGAAGTTGATATTTACAACGTGGAAAGGAAACACAATAGGTAACCAATCTAGGTACAACTAACACTGTGGCAAATGAAGGCAATCACACGCAAGCACATTGATTGTTTTACGGGTTCATAAAGTTGCAATTAGTTACTACTAGTATTCAATATTGTACGTAAGCGACTTGGCAGTGTTGATAGCATACTTTGCATTGTCTACATAGATTTGACCAATCATGTTACACTTCACAAAGTGATATAGGAAAAAACAGTCTATCCCTAATAGATAGTCACACCTATCTTAATTCTTTGGATTGTATTTCTAACACTATATGTACATAGAGCTTTCTGTTAAATGACTGAAATCATAAAGGTGTAGTTAGTTACTAGCAGACAGTTTCATGGCTCCAAAATACGTGCTGTCCATGCCATATCCGTGCCGATGTTGCACTTCTTGCTCGTCTTCACGTAGATGTAGACTTTGGCCCTGTACTTGAGGTCCAGCACCCCGCCTGTGTAGCACGTGTAGCGCGGAGGGTAACATACAGGTCAGGTACGGGTCCTCGCCTACTCTTTTGGAGTATTGACTGCCTGCGTCTCTCTCGTCCCCTGCAAACTCTATCTGTTCAATGTGGATGGAATTGAAAGTCAGTAGCAATGGAAGTAAAGCCCAGCGAAGTCTTAGAAATTACAATGTAATATACATGTGTATAACGTTTCGTTAGGTCTGTCAGAATGTGGGTACGTTTAAGGATTCGGTGATGAAAAAAGTAGGCTTTCTATTTTTTTTTTTTACTTTTTAATTTCTGGATGTAAGAGTTATCTTATTTATCTTGCTCACCTGGCTGTAGATGAAGTATTTTCCCGGTTCCAGAATCTCAAGCTTCCCATCCTCAAACCCAAATCGTGGCTCGTGAATGTCTTCCCACTGGGTGAAGATGCCGTCTGAAAAAGGTGACACGTATAGTGCAGTATTCTAAGTCATACACACGTATGTTTGGACTATCATGCTCATGAGTAGTACGTAGTACTGATCAGTACGTACAATGGTTAATAAGACTGACCAAGGGTTTGCAATGTTAGGATCTATTTCACCTAAAAACAAGAGTTCCGAGATTTAATACCTCCATGAAATATGGTCTTGATATGTAAAGTTCTTCTTTAATTATGCAAATGACCTCTGCATTAACATGATATATGCATCGTGATTTTAACTTTTGATTAACTTACAGATGTCCCAAGTGAGACATTCCCATCATTCACCATTAAGAAATCATAGAATTGTCGCATTGATTATGCAAATTAGGTCATAATTATGAAATTATGAAAATATGTTGTTCCTATCTGGATTTATTGGCTTTTAAACATTTCGCCAGAAAGTGCTCTGCAGTTCCAGAACAAGCTGCTAGGGAGACCAAACCCACACCACTTATTCCTGACAGAAAAAGCTATCTGTCACTAAAACATCAAGACCATAGCATGTTCAGGACAAAAGATACAAAAACCGGAAGTTCTGCTGCAGTACCAAGGTCATCCACCAGGAGGCCCATATTTGACCTTGACCTTTGTCTTCCTAAGACTTACCAACATACCAAATATCATCATAATCCATAAAGGCGTTATGAAATGTGCGGAAACATGCACAAACACACACACAGACAGACAGACACACACACACACACACACACACAGACACGCCAAAAACAATACCTCCATTTTTCATGGAGGTAATAAGTCCAAAAAGAAATGCAAAGATATGCAAAGTGGCCGTTCCCCACATGCGCTTACACTGGTCCCCCTCTTTTAGGTTGACAGCACATGGATGGGGGAAAATCGACAGGCCAAAAGGTCAGACACAGGACATAGGGGAAACCTGAAGGTCTTGAACCAGCAACTACATGTACATTCAAGCTGTTTATTTTATTTCATCACATCATTGCAGAATAATGACAGCTTCTCATCAACATGATAACAGTTTGTTAAACTTATCATGTCCGAACGCACACAATTTCCTAATTAAAGATACATGTACCAAATATGATGACGACAAAATCACTATCATACAAGGCATGCAATCACTTTTTTTTTACAAAATTCATAAATGCACTTTGTCTACCTTAAGCCAACACTCAGACAAAACAACAATTAATAGCAGCTTGATGGTACATGTACAATGTATAAGGGATTACGTCAGATATCCCATTATTGGACATTGTTGTACAGGAAAATTCATGGATAGACACCGCAAACATGACATGTACAGTCAGGTATTCTCAAGCCTTGGCCCCGCCAATTTAATTTCTTGGTTCACATGAAAAAACAATGGAGTGGTTAGGCTTAATAAAGATTAATAGAAATAGGCATCCTGTGATGCATGTAGACCCAAATGTAACTGTTACAGGAGCCACAAACTCAACATACCAGGTTAAGCCTTATGGTTAGGCAACACCAATTTAATTTGTTGTTTCTCATATTTCTTTAGAAAAAATATGGAGCGACATTGCGAAAAAAAAAACCAAGCCAAGGCACCCCATGATAGCTGGAAATATTACAATATGAGCCATGAAGTGAACATACCAGGCTGGTTTATAATTAAAACTGTAGTTTTAATGAAACAAAATTGTTACATTGAAAAACTTTAACAACCAGGAAGAAAGGACTTTCTTCAACCGTTGGGGCCAAAATATGTCTTTCATTGAACCTATTGCAGTTAATTTAGAACAAAAAAAATTTTCTTTTTGCAAGTCAGAAAAGAAATGAACAGGGTGATCCGAGAAGCAACAAATTAAATTGGTGTGGCCTAAAGAAACAATGGAGCAGGTGGGCTTAATAAAGATTAGAAATAGGCATCCTGTGATAGACACACAAAAATTCATGATAGCCACCAACTAAACATACCATGTTAAGCCTTACGGTTAACATTCTACACAATGAGTTCTAAAACTCATGCAATTCGTTCATTCAAAATGGAAAAAAAACACAGGCAACTGTTTGTGCCAAAATACGAAATAGTGCATGTGACCTACAATAATCAGAAAAGTATGCAGCAAGTCCCTAAACCCAGAAAGTGAATTGTTGTGGCCTTACTGCAAAATGCTGTGTACTACTTTAACAAGTATCCACACATCCACATCATCACATTTCTAGAACTGACCAAATACTGAAAATCTTGAAACAAATTTGAAGTCAATTTTTCCAGTGGCCTCTTTATTGCATGTGAATTCACGACACTGCAAATACATTATTTTTCTTATTTGTATGATTACACAAATACTGCAAAATCTCTTTTTCCCTCTAACTGTAAAATAAAACCACCACAAATTAATGTAAATGAATTTACGGTGCATGTACAATTGTAGGTGGGACAAAACTTCATTATTGCTACACATGCCTGACAGCTTTCAAAATCTGGCTTTATTTCAGGATTCATTCCAACATATTCATTCCAAATTAGCATTTCCTCATATTCATAACCACATTAATAACCATAACCATTTCCTAACTTGGTTACAGTACTGCACAATCCAACAACCAAAGTGGAGGAAATCATAATTTTGATTATCTTTAACAACATGATATTCCACACGGTCAAAAGAAAAAAAAGTTAGACACAGATTATACTATACTAGCATTTCTGTTTAACAGAAGCAATCACTATTATAATATTAAATTTGTTTCAGAATTTCTGAAATCAAAAACTAGTGCATGTACGATATCTCGTATTCACATATACTATGTAGTCAAAAGTATGCATTCCCTCAAAATTTTGGAGATGGACTTTGCTACATTCAAAATATTGACAAAGAGATCCCATAGCCTTTTTGTAGGAGCAGTGGGCTAATAACTGCAATCGAAGTCAGGAACCCATTTGATGTGTGGGAAGTTTTGCTTTTCCAAAGATACAACATCCAGCCATGTCCCTTGTCCGATACTCAAACATAATCACCGATGATACATGTACTTCTCTTCATGTAACTAACGTCTCTCACCAGTATTTGCCCAACAAGATAATACCATTCCATACTACCTACAGGTACAGTCACATACCAGTAGTTACAAGAAACAATAATCATTGATACGTGTACAAAGAAAGCAAGGCATGCTTTGTGTAGGTCAAGAAGTTTTAGACTGTTCTCAGAACAGAACTTCATGATATTCCACCCAGACATCGAGCAGAAAGCAGGAAATCTATTGCATACTGTCCTGTGTGTTTTCTATGCCACTTCTCTGTGAGGTTTCTGGACGTTTCGCGGCCAGACGGGTTCGCGGCCAGACGATTCGCGGTCACTTCTGGGTCGTTTATTATTCGCTGTCAACATGTTTTGTTGCATTTCTAGACAGCAAAAATCAAGACTGTAAATTTTAATAGTATTAATATTTTGATAATGTGCGTGATGAAATTGTTTTGTATACTTTTTCATCCCTTCTTACTAATAGGTAATATTCCAACTTAAACAAGTTGTATGTTACATAATGTTAGAAAACAGTTTAAAATGTCATAAGATGGAAATAAAAGAGGTTAAAGTGTATCGTGGAGACTACAACCTTTTTGCGTAAATACAACAGTCCTTAAAAGTTATCTTAGCAACAGGCAGTGATTGTAGCAGCCTTTATGGCGTGTGCACGGTGGCTGCGAATCTTGAAGGAAGTGGCCGCGAATCGTCCAGGAAGTGACCGCGAATCGTCTAACCTCGAACATGTCTGGCGGAGAAACGTCCAGATACCCTCTGTGAATCTACATTTCTGTCACACGAAGGCGAGGCTGTTACGTAGGAATGCGTCCGCGGAGATACTCCAGTAGGTCTGCCGTGCTTTTAGCCAGGATGGCGGGACGAGGGTTACGGAAAGGATTCCCTCCCAGCTGAAGAGATCTACAGACAAAGAACAAAACTTTAGATTCAAAGTTCATCAAGACGGGCCAAAAAAAACAAGGTTCCTACATTTTCCTACATTTTAAAATTTTGACTCAATCATTGTACAAAATATTGGTTTTTATTCAGTGGGAACATCACATATTCACAACCAGCATCACATATCACTGCATCAAAGTGAGAAACAAAACATGTTTAAATCAGAGCCTTTTCTTGTCTCCTCTCTTCATAGTTATCTGCCATCCACCTTCTGGCATGGCATGTTGACAACAAAATTTTTTTTTTTTCAAAATTAGGCAAAAATTAATGCGTGCACTGATGTCATTCATAAATTACTTCACTACCAAAAATGTTTTTTCTTATTTTCTTATGTTGAGAAATATTTTCTTACCAGGGGGATTTTCAAGAAAATTCAAGAAACATTCTTCAAAGATTTTGTATGTTGATTCTTACACAAAGAATTTTATTCTTCTTTTTTCTTAAGAAAAGAAAATATTTCTACTATCATGCTCACCAACAAGAATTTTAAGAAAGTTTACAGTACTTTTTTTCTGCTACAAGAAATCTTTTCTTGTGTACAGAGCGGTTTTCTTGCTTCAAGAATAGTTAGCCATTAGTTCAAGAAATATTTTCTTGTGGAGGAATCGTTTTTTTTTGCTACAGCAAGAAAACTTATTAGAAACACAATGTGTTTCTTGAATTTTCTTGCTACGGGGATTCTTTAATTTCTTGTTCAAAGAATAATTTTCTTGCTACAAGATACCATTTCTGTGTACAAGGAAAACAAAAAAAAGGTTAGTGAAAATTTGTGGCCTTATGCACAACACAGAAAAACCATGCAGCTGCTCCAGACCTGAGGCTGGTGACATTCCCCAGCTGCGGCGGCACCTGCATGATGTCGTTGTTCTGCAGGTCCAGGGTAGCCAGCTGCGGCAGCTGCAGCAGACCCGACACGTCGATGGCAGCGATGTGATTGTCGTTGGCAAAGATGTTCTCCAGTTTAACCAGAGAGTACAGGACGGACGGAAACTCCTGAAACCTGGAAATATAGAAACTAAATTTTTGCACCATCCATAATCATATACTTATTATATAGAAAGAAATAAGAACTTAATTGCACAACTGTTAAAGCAGATATAATGTATGGCAAGGTATACATAATTGTTAGTGCTAACATTTATTCAAAGTTCTAAGAAGCTTAATCTACTTTATGGATAATAATAATCCATCTACAGTTGTATGATCTTGGTTCCTACTCATAGGTTGAAGCTGATACAAAGTTTTTATCAGAAGTCTCTATCATACATGTACATCATTTCTTACAATAAAGACACATAAATTATGCTATACTCGAACTCGATTATAAATAAGTAAAATTATAAATGAGAGTGCTTCTGCAATCAGGAATGTACATAATTTTTATATAGTTTATCGAAGGAAAACATAATATTGTTTCTGCTCAGTTTCTTCTCCTTCTCCAAAGAAATTAAAGGTCAATGACCTGAACTAGACCTCTGTCACTATCATATGGTACATCGTAACTAAATTTAAATGCAAAAAATGTTGCCTTTCTAGTTCCATTGTTTACATACATATCACTGTGTGTGTTTGTGTGTTGTTAAGTTAAATGTAGCAGGGCTGCAGGAACTGGGGTGGATAGAGATTTGTTCCTGCAGATTGACCTTAAGGTCAAGTTGGCAGTTTAAATTTAATAACTGCTGACACATACAGACCTGTTAAAACTGATGGTGACCTCTCTCAGCTGCTGCAGGTTCCCGACCTCTGTGGGGAGGGTGCTCAACTGGTTGTTCCTGCATGTGTTCAACACAGGCACAATCAGTTCATCTGTGTTGGTAGTTACAATTATTGTTTAAATTTAAAACTTGGTCCAACACAAAAAATTACTCTCACTTAGAGCTTTCGATCAGTCACTCTGGTCTTCCTATTTCTTGAGAGGAGTGATAGCCATCTAATCGGGGCCCATCACCCTTTATTGAACTGCGATGGGGGCCGACATCATCTACCAGATACCTTTGACCCAGTGTTGACGTCACACTTCAAAGAAGCCACGTGACAAGCTTCACTGGTCAATCTACTGAGGAAGACCAGACTGACTGGTCGAAAGCTCTAGGTGAGAGAATTTCTTGTGTTCGACCAAAATTTTAACTTTAAACAACAAAGTCACAAGTTAGGATGTTGAAATGTTTGAGATGATTTCCTTTCTCATATTACACAATCATACTAAAGTACGCATGTGTTTGGTATTTGTACTGCTACAGTTGCTGTAGTGCTAGAGAATTGAAATACATCAGGCGTTATGAAGGCCTAATTTCTTTTTCATTTTCTTTTCCATTTTTCAGTGGTGTTAATAGGTGGAGTTACATGACTTTGTATTAAGTAGAGTTGAAGTGATTGTAAAATGATCATTTGGAAATTATTTTTAGCTGGTAGTTTCCTTTACATGAACATTTTGTAACAACATTTCACAACACTGAATCATTGTAAAATGTTGAACACACAGTTTACAGAGAGATCACATTTGTAAACCCTAACTCTTGCGAGATCACGTTGTGAAGTGATTGGTCATTAATTATCCTGATGAAGGCGACAGTGGTCGCTGAAAATTTGATCTCTCTGTAAACTGTGTGTTGGAATAAAGTTCAACTTTTTACTATGATTACTACCAACACAGATGAACTTTCATGGTAATACATGTATTACAAGTTTTATTGCAAATTCATGCCCAAGGGCTAATTGCATGAACAGAAGAAACATTTGGTATAAAAACAGATAATTAGTACACATGGAACTACTAACTACTAAGAAACTACTAGTTAAAACTACTCAGGGTTTGACTTCTTTTTTTAAGACAGAGGAAGACAAAGGATCCCACTTTTTCTGTAATTTGTGGGTTTTCGGATGTTAAGAGGAGGGTAGTTTTCTTTTCATTTGTATATGTGTGAAAGTTTTGGTAGAATTTGGAGACTACATCAAAGAGTTCATTTCGTTCATTGCTATAGAGGGTACAATTTGAGATAAAACGAATTTCGTCTTCCACCGTATTCAGCGTACAATGTTTGCAAATTCGTTCATACACTTGGGGCTTCTTATATCGCCCTCTCTCAATTTCGAGAGGGTGTGCACTAATTCGTAATTTACTTATTGCAGAGCGAATGTTAAAATACTGATTAACAACAAAGATTCTATTATTTTTCGGATACTTTGATGACAAGAATATCCTGTATACTATTATTCATTTGATATGTACAAAACTATGTACAAAAATATTTGGGTGCACCAGTGCACCCACAGAAAAAAATTGGGTGCACAGCTCCAATTTTGGGTGCACTAAGGTGCACAAGCACCCAGTATTGCGAGCCCTGCAAGGGATAGGACTTAACCAAATTTTTGACAGTATACAACTCTAGTCTTTGTCATGGAATGACATTAAGGAATTCCTAAACAGGGGTTAAAATACTTTTTTCAGCCAGGTTGCCCGGGCGGCAACCTGGGTCAAAAGCCAGGTTGCCCCATCAGGATTTCAGGTTGCCCCATTTCAAAGGAACTGGATTCTTCAAATCTGCTACCCAATATCCATTATCCTTTCTTTTTATCAATTAATAGGTTTGTTTATCAAGTAGCAAACACAACAGCTGTCAAACATCATCGTTTATTCAAAAATGCTACCTTCATAGGGGTGGGTTCCTGTTCCGTTCTTTCAGGTCCAGGTCCAGAGGATCAGGTCCAGGTCCGGACCTGTACCTGTACCTGATTCTGGATACCGGACTATCAGTACCAACTTAATTTTTGCTGAATGATCATTGCTAAATACTAAATGTATAGTAACCAATACAATTTTTTTTTAAATTTTTTTTTATACATTGTATTTATTTTTATTTTTTCATACTTATTTTTATTTTATTTCATCCTATTTTAATTTTATTTTATTCTATTTCATCCGTTCTAATCATCATCAAACTTCTCCTCTACTCTCCTCTATGGCTAAAACCGATATTAAGGCCGCACAACACAGTATTCATGGGCGAACCCCGTAGTCAAAAGTAGTCCGGGCACAAAGTAGTGCTACACAATACTAGGGAAGGGTGCAGAGATTGTTTTGTGCATGGCATCGAGACAGAACCTGTGGTAAATGTTAGAGGAATACGTCAGTTTTGAGACTGTAAAAGTTGGATTATGGTGCGTGTTGAGTCGGCGTAGATTTGCGCTTGGATACTTGTCCCGCCTAGTACTGTGCGTCGGCTGCAGTTCCATGACCTCCGCAGTGGCGCTAATAAAAGAGGGCGCGAGAAGAGAACTAGCCGGCAAATTTAAGCTCATTTTCACATATTTTGTACACTATACCCTGAAATTAAACATATCAAAATTCTGAACCTTGCTTGTGCACCCTAGTATGATTTTCCGTGAGTCGAAGTGAGTCACTTTGGGGTCCTTAACTATAGAAATCCCCATAGGGCTAATACTGTGTTGTGCCGCCTTGAACCCCCACGGGAATTAATCAACCGCGTCAAATTCGGTGAAATCTGCTTAGTATATCTGGTACTGACGTCGGTTCAAGTAAAATACACCAGTTTATTTCACCGTCAGACCTCCGTTGCCATGGCAACGGCCACTATGACCGTCCCCTATGCTTTACAATGGGAGTTCCCCACTGGCCCAAGAACGCGTATCCCCCCCCCCCTTTTCTGCCGTAAAAACGGCTTACACTAACTACAAATCACTCAGAACGTGAGAGGATACAACAATGATACCCGCTAGCCAGAAAAAGTCGGCCGGAATAGTAAATTTGACCTGATAAGAAGACCATTAAATGGCCCGTCATTAGGGCCTTGTACGGGACCTAGCCCTACGACAGGTGCCGAAGTGCAAAGTTGCCGAAATCTCAGCAACCATTTGGATTTGTGGAATAAAATTTGGCCGAGTTTCACATCTTGACTAGTTTTATCGTATAAACGAAAAAAAATTCAAGGTCAAGTTCGTTTAAACTTCCCAACCAATCACATCGCCCTCTAGCGGTTTGCGCCAAATTGCAGGCATAAACAACAAATTCCAAGATGGCCGCCGCTCGTCTCAAAATTCGAGCCGATTGCCGAAGTTTCCTTGTATTTTCCTGGGTATTTCACGCGATTCAAGCAAAGAAAACAAGTTGACCACAAGAACAAAAGAGTAATACAGCCTTGGGAACCTAATGGTCCGTTTTGTTAGGTACTAATTTCTCATTTCGAGTGAAAATTGAATGTGCGGCAGTAGCGGCACAGTGTGAACATGTGGTCTAAAATCACTGATTTTCGGCTCGAACCAAACGCGGCCTGTTATTTCTCTTTTACGATTTCTAGATGACTATCGGTAACGAAAATATGGACAATATTGTTGCAAAATGAGAGATACGGAAACTAAGGTAAATTTCTTTTCTTTTATTTTAATGCTGGATTTTCATTTTCCTGGCTGGCTTCCTTGTATCTATTAGTGATCATCAGTAACAACAAGTAACTTATGGTTTTTTGTTCCGGTCAAAAAAACCGGTCCACCGACGTTTCGTTTTTTTCGGTACGGTCCAAACCGGTCCACATGTCTTGTGCCCCGGGCAACCTGGCTTTCCGAATAAGTCTCGCACAGAAAAAATTACTTCTTGCGCGGCGAGACTGCGAGACCGGGTATTTTAACCCCTGCTAAACAAAGTCCAATCCATTGTCTTGGAAATATTACAGTTTAAACTTTTCACAATATTGGCTGTAATGCATTGGTTGGTGTCCGGCACATGCAGTTGGCTCAACTGTTTGGCTGAAAGAAAACACCATGTACAATAATGACTGTGTAATACAGCCTATTGAACCATGGTGTAAACATACGTATCATGTAACATCCCCAGGTTGCCTTTTGTGCGGGGATACAAAAGACTGTTGACATTAGGCATGACGTAATGGGAAAGTCCCCCGAGTCAGCCTGGGGAAACTAAAAACAGAACTCTCACAAGGAAGTACGGGGAGGAACAGACAAGTACACAGCTGTGGAGTCTCTGCTCTCTGAGACATTCAGGTGAGGTTTAGACAAGTTAAAAAGCATCTACACAGTTTATAGTGGCTACTGGGGTTTGACAGAACCTGTAACCTGTGCATATATACGGTATTGTTACATGTCAACAAAAGGGCACAGACACTGCTAGTTACCTCCATGAAAAATGGAGGTACAATGTATTGCTTTTGGCGTGTCTGTCTGTATGTATGTATGTATGTGTGTGTGTCTTTCTGTCTGTGTTTCCGCAACTTTGTGGTCAGCATAACTTCAGAACGCCTTTATGGATTATGATGATATTTGGTATGTTGGTTAGTCTTAGGAAGACAAACGTCAAGGTCAAATATGGGCCTCCTGGTGGATGACCTTGGTACTGCAGCAGAACTTCCGTTTTTTTTGTCTTTTGTCCTGAACATGCTATGGTCTTGATGTTTTGGTGACAGATTGCTTTTCCTGTCAAGAATAAGTGGTGTGAGTTTGGTCCCCCTAGCAGCTTGTTTTGGAACTGCAGGGCACTTTCTGGCGAAATGTTTAAAAGCCAATAAGTCCAGATACTTAGGAACAACATATTTTCATAATTTTTGGTGTGTAGGTAGCTGAGAGATGTACATTATCAAATGCAAATTATGCAAATGGGGACTTTATTTGCATAATCAATGAAGAAATTCTATGATTACAGTGTTTTACATTATACTACTTTCATACATGTAATGTATGTAACCTATGGCAGGCAGAACATCAACAGATACTAATTATGCAAATGATGTCCTAATTTGCATAATTTATGCAAAAATTCTATGATTTCTTAATGGTGAATAATGGGAATGTCATACTTCGGACATCTGTAAGTTAATCAAAAGTTAACATACATCACGATGCATATATCACGTTAATGCGGAGGTAATTTGCATAATTAAAGAGGAAATTTACATTTACATATCAAGCCCATATTTCATGGAGGTATGAAATCTCGGAATTCTTGCTTGTTTTTGTTTTCCTTTTGTAATTTCCTTCTCTGTCACCTACACATCTTGCAAGTTAAATATATATGTAACCGATGGCTGTTACCACACAAGTTTCTGTACACAATTATTTTTATTAAGCTCCACAAAAATTTACTTGGGGGATACATGATCATACAGTATGTTGCTTAGTATCATAAATTTTGTCATGGAATAACAAGTCCTTCTCTCCTTTTATTAAAGGTAAACAGTAGTATAGGGATCAAAATTGGAACATGTCTGACACCAAGATGACCAGTCTGGCAAACAAGCTACAGAACTTGGAGTTGTGCCTCAAGAGTCAACATGGACAAGAAGTTGGTTTTTATGGACTGGCTCTGAGAGAAGCCATTCTGGGAAAGGATGACTTTATGGAAATAGAAGTCCTGAAAAGTCTTGGAGACCTGCGTCTTGAGAAAGCCAAGCTCAGTAAAGATTCAGCAGAGTTTGACAAGGCTGCTGCCATGTATGCTGCTGCTTTACTGCGCTGCAAAGATCCAGACATGGGAGAAACACTGGGACATCGCTACCAGTATGTGGAGAAACTCTCCAGACAACTGCTGCAGGGGTACAGTCCACACTTCCGGTGGCTGTCACCAGACTACTGGGGTACTGCTGACAGTAATGTCTTAAGGGTGGCAAAAATCTGTGACAAACTGGACAGAAGTGTTAGAGATTCTTTTGAACAGACTTACACAGAAATGTTAGTAACTGCAGTTGAGAACAGTGACATGTTCTTGGAAGTTGAGGTTCTAAAATCCCTCGGAGATTTCTACCTTGAGAAAGGCAAGAAAACCTCAGAGTCTGATGTATCCCAGTTCTCCAAGGCAGCTGCCATGTACAACAAGGCTCTGACAACATGTGGGGATCCTGGGACAAAACTGACTCTACAACATCGTATTAGATATATGGAGAAGATCAGGGAGACAGTGCAAAAGGTATTAAGTACTTGAGAATATAGTTTTTGGAACTTTATGATTATCAGTAGAACAAATTTTGCTTGGAATGGTAAAGGCCATCAAGCTACATGACTTTATTGTATAATTTTTATGCAATGTCATAGATGTCACACAGAACTACAGATTGTAGCAGGAACAAATGCAGGACATTGTAGAAATTGACAACTGTGGCTTAAATCATACAGAAACTGTTGTCAAAGAAACCAAGACCCTGGAGAGAAAAAAGACCACACATCGAGCACCAGTCTGGGAACATCACAAGAACTGACACTCAGGACCAACATCTCCAGACAGACAGAACAAGGTGGGGGAAATCTACAAGAAACTTTTTTATTTGTCTATGTCTAAGTAACATGCATTGAAAAATTACAACAAAAGAAAACAATTACTAAAGCTCTTGTCTCTCCTGTCTAGTTTTTTTATTTTTTTTTATTTTGCTCTACCCCAATCAAAAATGATAACTTAACATGAGGATTTTAACTACAGGTGTCATCATGCAGTAAATGTACACAAAAGAATATTAAATGTTCACCTCAAGTAAGTCTCAATAACTTTCTGTTTGTTTCATTTTTAGAGCATACACCAACCACCTTAAGGAAGGAGACTCCTCCCTTGCCAAGGCAGACCTGGACTCAGCAGAGCAGCACTTTGCAGCTGCACTCAAGATGGTGCATGTGAGAGGTAAGGAGCATTTTAAATTCTTCTTCTTGAATGAACATGTTTTATCTGTAATATTTATGGCTTCACCATGTCTGCACAAAGTGGTGAAGACATTATAATTGTGTTCCCTCACATGTTTTTCCTTCTTCTCCTCCTCCTGCCATTTCTTTAAATGGATTCATCTCTGCCATTTTTGGGCCAAATAAAACTAAATTTGGCATGAAGGTAGAGTGGGCAAATACCCTGACGCGTGTTTTTCAATTTTTTGAAAAATTGTTTTATTTGTTGTTTTTTTTGCCATTTTCAGGCAAAAATATACATTTTGAGATCTGGAGCTCTGGTACTAAAACCAAATGACCTGAAATTTGGTATGGGGATATCTTGGACATATGTCTACAAAACCTCATTCAATCTTTCAACATCCACCACTTTAAAATAGGGAAAAATAGGGCTTTTGGCTATTTTTGGACCAAAAATGTACATTTTTGGCTCCCGTGCCCTAATATTAAATCCGAATGACCTGAAATTCGGTATGGGGATACCTTGGACACATGTCCAAAGAATGGCATGCACACTTTTGACATACACTACTTTAAAATTGTGTAAAATAAGGCTTTTTGGCTATTTTCGAACAAAAAATATACATTTTTGGCTCTTTTGCCCTAATATAAAATCCAAATGATCTGAAATTCGGTATGAGGATACCTTGGACATATGTCCAAAGAATGTCATTCACGATTTTGACATATACGATGTCTTTAAAAGTATGTAAAATAGGGCTTTTTGGCTATTTCCGGCATTGGAAGATTCCGTTGCTGCATGGGGATATAGACTATTGGCAGCCATCGTGGGATAAATCCATTTTCGGTGGGGGATGTGGTGAAGCCATCTGCTGCATTTGCTCCCAAGCAAATGTCGGGCTTTCTAGTTACTGTTTTTTTTTTTTTTTGCATTGTGCAACATTATTGTTTCATGGGTAAAACATAATTGTTTTTCTCCCCAGACCCCACAGCCCAGCAGTACCAGAGAGAGGTGGAACCCCTGTGCAAGATGGGGGATGTCTACAGTAAGCGAGGTCAGCAGACAGGAGACGGGGGAGACTTTGTCAAAGCAGCAGCACTCTACAATGCAGCAATAGCCAGGTCACAGGATAAAGTCCTCAATTGTAACTTAGCAACAGGTATTAGAGAAGTAGACGAATTGTTTCTGAAATGTATCTTAGATGCTGATTCTGTAGCTCAAGATAACACAGAAAAACACAAGAAACAGCTGAAGGAGATGCGGGACCAGATCAAGCTGGAGATGGAAACCATTGACCAGCAGCTGGATCCCTATGTACATGATGAGGACGACCCATGTGTCAGAGAGATAGAGGCAAAACGAGCTCACGCTGTCAGGCAGTTGTTTGATAAAATTTCACAACAAAGGAAGGAGTTCATCAGCCTGCTTGTAGAAGAGTGTATTGGGTTAATGGGTCCCCCTCCCTGTAAGTATGCCCTGATGGGTTTGGGTTCACAGGCCACAGGACTGGTAACTCCATATTCAGACCTGGAGTTTGCCATCTTGGTAGAAGAAGAAAGTGAAGAATGTCTTGTGTATTTCCGTAACCTCACCCACTATCTACACCTCAAGGTGGTCAACCTGGGAGAAACCATTCTCCCAGCACTGGGAATAGAATCTCTCAATGACTTCTACTCTGAGAATCCACTTGAAAACTGGTACTATGACTCTGTTACACCACGTGGGTTTGCATTTGATGGCTCCATGCCAAAAGCAAGCAAGACTCCACTGGGCAGGCAGGGAACTATGGACAAACCACCCAGTGAACTCATCTGCACACCACAAAACATGGTCTCAATACTTCAGAATGATGTCACACTGTACCTAAAGGAAGGATATCATCTTGCCGCTATCTTGAGAAACCCATGCCTGATAGCGGGGGAACAGGATTTTATTGACACATACATGGGCATCACAGTGAAGATACTGCAAGCTGATGGGGGTAAAATGGCTCAACAACTGGCACAGGAGACACTGAAGGATAATATGGAAAACATCAGTAATAAGGAAACAATAACAGCAAAGCTAGTTGATGTAAAGAAAGAAATCTATCGCTTCCCAGCTGTAGCAGTGGACTGCTTGGCACTGTCTTCAGGCATCATACCTACCACAGTTTGGGAGACGATAGAAGAATTGGGAAACCAACAAGTGATCAGTCCCAACAATGCACACCACCTGACAGTGCTTACCAGCATCTCAGCAGAACTCAGGCTCAGAACATACATGGCAAATGGTGGACAGAAGGAAAACCTGTCAGCTTTGGCCTCAATGGAAACAGCACAGCATGGACAGGAGTCATCCCTACAGACCAATGATGAAGCACAGACAAATATGCTGAAACCAGTTTTCTACCTTCAAAATGACAAACAGCTTTTCAGATACTTTTATACTTCAGTGCCTCTGAGGAAGGCTTTTTCTGAATCATTTTCTGAAAAGAAAACAAACCACAGTCCATTCTCAGAATTCTATGATAATTCTCCAAAAGTATGTGGAAGGATGTACGCAGAAGTCTGCAAATACAGGCTGGCTATTAGTTACTATATTGAGGCCTTGAAATATGCTGAACATATAGATACTGAGAAAATAGACTTGCTTCGAGAACTTGGACATATTTGGCATACGATGGGAGACTACCAAAAATCAATTGATTACACCAAAGAGGCACTACAAATATTCAGGAGTATCTATGGTCAGGGTACAGAACATTTTATTATTGCCATTTCACTCAACAACCTGGGGACAGCCTGGGGTGACCTGGGTGATTACAAGAAAGCAATCAGCTACCTTGAACAGGCACTGCAGATATTCAGGAATATCTATGGTCAGGGTACAGAACATCCTGGCATTGCCTTGTCACTTAACAACATGGGGTTTGCCTGGCACCGCCTGGGTGATTACAGGAAAGCAGTCAGCTACTATGAACAGGCACTGCAGATGCGCAGGAGTATCTATGGTCAGGATACAGAACATCCTGACATTGCTTCCTCACTCAACAACCTGGGGTCAGCCTGGGAGCACCTGGGTGATTACAGGAAAGCAATCAGCTACTTTGAACAGGCACTGCAGATGAGGAGGAGTATCTATGGCCAGACTAAAGCACATTCTCACATTGCCAACTCCTTTAACAACCTGGGGTCAGCCTGGTGCCACCTGAGTGATTACAGAAAAGCAATCAGCTACCATGAACAGGCACTGCAGATGTACAGGAGTATCTATGGTCAGACTAAAGCACATCCTGACATTGCCACCTCACTCAACAACCTGGGGACAGCCTGGGGTGACCTGGGTGATTACAGGAAAGCAATCAGCTACTATGAACAGACACTGCAGATGTTCATGAGTATCTATGGTCAGGGTACAGAACATCCTGACATTGTCACTTTACTCAACAACCTGGGGACAGCCTGGAGCCTCCTGGGTGATTACAGGAAAGCAATCAGCTACTATGAACAGGCACTGCAGATGCAGAGGAGTATCTATGTTCAGGGTACAGCACATCCTGATATTGTCAGGTCGCTCTACAATCTGGGGTCAGCCTGGTGCCTCCTTGGTGACCACAGAAAAGCCCTCAGTCTCTGCCAAGAAGCATTGGCTATGGCAAGGCAGATTTACCCCCAAAACACATTGGTCATCCACTGATAAAAGAAGCTGAATCTTATTATCTAGCTGTAATATTATCAAGTCAAGTATCTGCCATGTCCAGTACAGAAGCTACAGATAACAGCCAAGAATCCTAATTCATATTCCACCAGAAACAACTTTGTAATGTTACATGTACATGTAAGAACCATTAGAAACATCTAGACTATGACAGTCAGCACAACTAAAAAGCTTCATCCCTGAAATCAACTAATCTTTCTGTAAAGATGTATTATATAATATAGAGAATGGCAACTGTGCAGTGTATTTAGCAAATAGTAAAACATCAGCTGTATGTGTATTGAGATTCTGTATTTAGTTATTTGGTAAAAATGCACTTTGTTGTAAAACACACCCCAAATATTTCGAAGTGCAATCTTAAACCAGTTTGAGATACTGTATGTGTACACTAACTAATACTAGAGTTGTAACAAACATCTATATATGGAGAAACATTCAGATAAAGTGCAAGAAATAAGATATTCTCTAAAGATATTCTGTAGAATGATATGTGTATGATTAACTTTAGCACATGGAAAAAGACATCTGCATGTATTGTAGTCATTTCAATTTACCGGTAGTAAAAATGCACTTTATTGTAAAAGACACCAATATTTTTAACACTGTGTACACTTTTATCAGTTTGAGATATGTGTAAAACTGTAAATACTAGTGAGTTAGAATTGTAACATATATATGGACAAACATTCAGCTACATGTGTATGCAAGAAATAAGATATTCCCTAAAGATATTCTGTAGAATGATATGTGTATGATTAAAGGAAACCATACATGTAAACCTAATCTGTCTGGCATGTGACATCCACCCAAATCCGGGACCAGTCAGCAACACCTGCGGTACATGCAGTAAGAAAGTCACAAACAAACATAGAGCTATATGTTGTGATACTTTCGATACATGGTTTCATGCGGTTTGTTTAGACCTATCAACCGAGGACTACGATTACTTGTCAAACAGCAGGGATTGTTTTGGATGTTCCATGCCAAGTGCGTCCCATTCTTTCTTTGAAGATTCTACTCAATTATCAGACCAGTATCAATCAAACCTTTTGTCAGATAACCCAGATTATCAATCCATCTTTGACCAACTGAAATCAAAAAAGGGTCTTAAAGTAGCACATTTGAATATACGTAGCTTGTTACCAAAATTCGACGAGTTAAGAATTGGTATGGTACACAATCCTATTGACGTGCTAGCTCTCACGGAGACATGGTTGGATCCCAGTATTGATAACAGCGAATTGTACATTTGCTAATTACACACTTTATAGGAAGGACAGAAATAGACATGGTGGTGACGTGGCTTGTTATGTAAATGATCGTTTGCAACACAAATTAATAACTGATTTAACTGATTTTGACATAGAGAATGTCTGGGTGGAGATAAAATATCCAATCGGGAAACCTATTGTTATCGGTACTGTTTACCGCCCACCAAGTGCAACGGTTTACCATGCAATTCTTTGATATCCTCGAACCGGTCGTGTAGAATGATATGTGAATGGTTTAACTTTAGCACATAGAAAAAGGCATCTGCATGTAATGTAGTCATTTCAATTGGTAAAAGTGCACTTCATTGTAAAACATACAATATTTTGAATTTTGAACAGTGTACACTTTAATCAGTTTGAGATATGTGTACACACTAATAGAGTTGTAACAAACATCTATATACAAACATTCAGCTGTACAAGAAATAAGATATTCTCTAGAGATATTCTGTAGAATGATATGATTAACTTTATCACAAGGAAAAAGACATCTGCATGTAATGTAGTCATTTCAATTTACCGGTAGTAAAAGTGCACTTTATTGTAAAAGGCACCGATATTTTGAGAGTTGTAATAAAAATCTTTGGACAAATGTTCAGCTATGCAAGAAATAAAGATATCATAAAATAGAGGCAATCATGTTTTTTTTTTTCATTTGATATGAGAAATTTAATCTAAACCTACCTACACTATTCCCTGAATAAATTATATCATCAGATATCATAATTATTTTGATGCAATTTTGCCAAACTTGTTTTTAGCTTACTCCTGGCCACCAGTGTTGCCTTAGTTTGTGTGTATAAGTGCATGCATGTGAGCCTGTATGCCTGTGCGTGGGAGAGTGTGTAAATGTTACTGAAACTTTAACATGAATCCTACATGTTTAATGTACTCCCAGGTCCATCTTCTGAGAGTTTGAAGTTGGGCATCTTAGGCCTGGTGTGCACACGTGGGAGAATGTGATCCAGAATTTATGACAAACTGTAGTAAAGGTGAGGGGGATGTACACTGGTTGTTCTGGAAGGTCGCAGAATTGCTGTTGTGGGAGGGGGGTACATGTGTGTGAAGGGGGATGTATGGGGGGGGGTGCATGTATTTGTGTGTGTGGGGGGAGGGGGCAATGACCTTGGTGAATGTAAGAGGAATCCCAGCGTCCATGTTGAGCTGTTCCGGAAGGTCACAGAACAGGGGGGGGGTACATGTGTGTGTGTGGGGGGGGTACAAGTGTGTGGTATACATGTGTACATTGTTTTGTAAGTGGGAGGGGGTACATGTGTGGTGCACATGTGTGTCTTATATTGTACCTGTTACAATGTTGTGCAATAAACTTTGACTTTGTGTGTGTGGAAGGAGTGCATGTAAGAGGAAACACACTGCACAGTTTGGCTAAAGCCCCAGTCATACATAGCCATGCAAACAAGGGCTCCTAACCCTCCCCCATCCATGGTTGGCAGTACATGTATGTACATGTAGGTTGGGAGCAAGCAAAGGTTGGCTCCAGAGTGTTATTGTTATCTTGAAAGTTACTTAATCTGTGTAATGGTACAAGTCATTACAAACAGCTTCCATAACAAGGCAGGGCTCGAAATTCATTTTTGGGAATAGGTGCACTGGTGCACCCAACCTAAAAAGTTAGGTGCCAAAAAAATTTTGTGGGTGCAACATTAAAAACAAAACGTAACAAGAAGCCATAGGCGACAATCCTCCGTGAAGTTTTATATATTTCAACAAAATCCCAAGCGTCAACGCCAGACCTACTGTGCAAAAGCATCTGGAACCACTTATCAAAACCACCCCGTATCTGCATGAAGTTCCACCCCCCCACTGCTATTCCAAACAACGCGTTTTTCTGGACCATTCCAATTTGCCTCGTAATTGTAGGGGTGCGTCTGCAATATTACATTGACCGCGAAAGCAGCAACGGCAAAAATACACATTCGTGCATCAACACGGGCATGCCCGCAGACGGCATATAAAATTGCGTGCCGATTACACAAAGAGAACCCAGTGTTTTGACTGCAAACATGAAAAATCAGCCGATCACAACACTCCGTCCGGAGGTCCTGACCTCCTTCACGGAGTAATAATTACAAATCTTACTGGTCCTCTTCTGAGCTTGAATCTGAAATGGGAGCTAAGTTTAAGACCAAATCAGAATCATTGTCTGTTTTATTACTAATATCTAGCTGGTGAGTATTTCCCTTACCTTATATCCAGAGTTGTGAGTCTGCTCAGCTGTCCTATCTCTGTCCCCAGGGCTGACAGCTTGTTGAACCCCAAGTTCAAGTCTGTCAAGGTCGCGGCCAGCTGCACCAGTCCGGTGGGGAAGGTCGTCAGGACGTTCTTACTCAGGTTCATGTCTGAGACGTACATGTCACGTCCTGTCTCCAGTAGGTCGTCTGGGACACTTGAGGCATTCTTATTACTGGAAAAAAAAACAGGAAGCACGTAAAGGACTTTATGTCATACCTGGGCCGAGATTACGTTCAATACGGGTGTTCCGATCTGTGTAACAACTAGCGGTACGGCCCGGGGTATTAGTCTTAACGGGTAAGGCCTCAGCCAGGGCTTACAAAATTAATGTTCCATCGAACGATTCGAACGCGTTTCGCCCTAACCGCTTGCACCGTTTTCGAAAATTCAAATACAAAATTCAGACATTTGGAATTGATGTTGTAGCATTTTTGGGTTTTATAGGGACACCAAAGTTGAGCTCATTTTGCATTGAAAGGCATGTTTTCTTGGGTGGGTATGACATAATTTCTGCCGTCGGGCGATCCGATGCACGGTCGGACTGGTACCTCAGGCGATATGGAATACCCCGTGTTGTATTCTATATATTAGAAGCACAGTAGGGGGAAGTCAGTGGTGGGCTCGGATGAAAATGGTTCTTGACCTGACATTTAGTCATTGACAAGTACTCTTACGTCAAAATATTTACTATTATATAGCATTCATGTCGATTGCTGTACAATTTTTTGACTGAAGAGCGGTATTTTTTTAAGCTCTGTGAAAATGTTTTTCCAAAGTACTGTAACAGTTATTCCTGATCTTATGCATTCATTTATTCTCTTTTCTTCTTTTTTATTACATGAATTTTTTTGACATTATTAAGGACAGTAAATAAGTTATAATATAGAAAGGCAAAATGATCTTAACGTCAGTCCTACCTGTAGTTGATAGATTTAGTTTTGTGGACGGTGAAGGTGTCGATGGTGGAACAGTAAGGACAGTAAATAAGTCAGTCCTACCTGTAGTTGATAGATTTAGTTTTGTGGACGGTGAAGGTGTCGATGGTGGAACAGTAAGGACAGTAAATAAGTCAGTCCTACCTGTAGTTGATAGATTTGGTTTTGTGGACGGTGAAGGTGTCGATGGTGGAACCTGGTACGGTAGGCTCAGGGTCAGGGGTCAGAGGAGCCGCGTCTCTGCTCTTAGGTTCTAACAACAAGGGTGAACATGTGGGGTTATAGATGTTGAAAAGTTTATTGCAAATTTTTGCCCGGGGTTTATTACAAAATTATTATTACAAAACATAAGAGAGCAATGAAACAGAGTACAAAATAACTAAAGTCTAAATGATAAAGGTAGCTGTCTAGAACTATAAGTAAACTATGTCTAAAACTATGTCTGAAGGGTTTGACTTGGAAGACGAAATGTCCCACCTTTTCCAAAATTTGTGGGTTTTGGGGAGTTAAAAGAAGAATAGTAACTTTTTTTCTTGGTCTGTAACTAAGTTTAGAGAAATTGGGATAAATTGTAGAAGTTTGAATAGTCAACTCATTTCGAGCGTTGTTATACACTCTGTCTGGTGTTAACTCATTATGTAAGCTGTGCTAGTCGTACAACAACTATAACAAGTTACTCATAATAGAGTTTGCTCCAATTTGAAAGAATCTATGTTACCTTACTATAATAGTATACAACGGAAAAGAACTAGCATAAATACATGTGTTAAAAAAAGCAGCTGCAATGAAACTTTTCAGTGAACTTCTGATGATTATTTTAGAAAGTTTTTTTCACTACAAAATGTATAAGTTGTAAGCGCACTTTATGTACTATATGGTGTTGGATTTTTCTACAACCAAGGAGGAAGTTCTTTCACACAATCTTCAATGTTCTGTGTTGATTTAGAACCCCCCAACCCCACAAAAAAATCACATATTATCAAGTATTTACTTACAGTAAATAATTGCTAATATCATGACAGGTAAAGCACAAGGTCATTATATTTTACCAGCCCGTCTTTTGTTTTGCGGATCAAAAAACTAGTGGTCATGCAGTCAATGTACTGTATAATTAATCTTTGTCATATCAGGTGACACAAAGGACATTTCATTCTTGAACAACAATATTAGGCCACATCAATTTAATTTGTTGTTTCTCTGAGTTTTTCAGAAAAAAGATGAAGCGACAGGGCAAAAAAGAAACAGGCCAAGGCACCCCATGATAGCTGGAAATGTTAGGATGTAAGCCATGAAGTGAACATACCAGGCTGGTTTATAATTAAAACAATAAATATTAAATAGATTTTGAACTTAAGGAACATAAGGAACTACTAACAATTAGGAAGAAAAGGACTTTCTTCAACTGTTGAGGCCAAAATGTTATTTTGCAGTTGATTTAGAACCTAAAACCTTTTTTTTTTTGCAAATCAGAAAAAATGGACAGGTCTAATCCAAAAACAACAAATTACATTGGTGTGGCCTTGTGTTGCTATATTTTAGAATAGAGGATTAAAGAATGCAAGGTGCCCATTATTAGCTACCTGAAGAGTGTGAAGTTGGAGTAGAGAGAGCACCTGGCCAAGAGGTGACTGTGTGTGGCATTATGAAGTAGGGAGATTAGTACACTACATGTAGCAGAGCCTTCATAAAACAGTCTTTAAAAAGTCAGGCAGAGACATGCATTACAATTTACATTACATTACAAGAGAAAGTGCTGTGTACCTATGAAAAAAATATTGAGTACATTACATGTATTTCTAGTATATAGTGCTGCAAGTTGACTGCGGAATCATCACGTACATGTACACTAAGCAAGGCAAACAGTTTGACCTGCACATGCTAAACAAAGGTGAGGCCCTGATCTTGCAGACAGTTCTGTCTGGACCAAGCTTGACTAGTGCTGTGTACTTAAACCCACATTTAGGTTCAGGTCCGGATTCAAGTTAAGAGGTTTAGGGTTAAGTTCCAGACTTGTAAGTCCGGCCCTAAACCCATGGCATAATATACAAATTTAAATTACATGTTGGCAACCTTGCACTGTCGTTTGGGCAAAACTTTGGCCACATAACATGGAGGCTGACACTTGACGATGCCCGATGGCAAAGTTTTCTTCATTTCGCAGCAAAGATTTTGCAATTTACGGAAGGTTTTAAGTGGTTTGGAAAGAAAAGGGATATGTGATATGTATTTTTTTTTAATAAGTCCCGAATCAGTTCTTGACTTTTAGGTTTTTTTGGACTTGAACCTAAACATTTTTACAAGTCCGGAACCGGTCCAGTGAACCAGTACACAGCACTTAGTAGACAGTTCTGTATGGACATCACATTTTTGTCAGGGGCATACTAACAAACTGTGCATGCCTAGTTCAAACTGTGGCAAGCTTATTACAAGTTAACTGCACTGGAAGAAAGACAGACAGAGAGAGTGCCTTACATGTGACCAAACTAACCTCTAGAGTGTGTGTTGCCACCATTTTGTTGTTCTGTTTCCCGAGAAAGAGTGAGTATATATAACAGTCAGAGAAGAATTGGAGAAAAACAGTCAGTGTAATATACAAGGCAGAAATGCTACTAGCAGTAACTGCAACGTTGGTACATGTACTACTGTATTTATAATTGTACATGTAAGTAAAAAAAGGAATATTTTTATAGAAACATGCCAGCATGCATCTGTTAATAGTTAAACCAGGTTGGTATAAAAATGGATGATACAGTTCTTTGTTGCACAATGAGAACAATTTACATACATCGATCTGCCGATGTTTCAGTAGTATTTCAATCTGCTACCTTCAGTAGGGCAATACTGACTACTGTAGTTCTACTTCCCACTGCTAGGTGGTGCTGCTAAGCCATGGAGCCTTAAAGCTGCATTATGTTAAGTATTTTGAAATTCTTTAGTGTGATTTGTCATTTACTTCTATGTAACATTTTTATGCCATTATCTCACATTTTTGACATTTTATGGTTGGTGCTAAAACAGAGAAATAAATTGCCACCTTCACTCCCTGAATGCAATGTAATAAGAGTAGGGTCGAATCAACTTACCTTGTAAATTAAAAGATACATGTATGACTGGAAAATTCACTTTTTTGGATTGTCCTAATGTTATAGAATGCAGCTTTTTATCAGAAAATCTGCTCAAGTGATGAGCTCTGGTCTACAGCGCCACCTAGTGGCAAGAACCAGAACCTCAGTTAGGCCACAGCAAGTAATTTTCATGGATAACATCAGCGCGCACATTGATTTTCACCTGATTTTGGAAAAAAAAGAAATTTTGTTGCCCTCTGACAGTGGTCAATATGTCAAAAATGCGCAAAGATGTCTGTTGCCATGCCGGAAGGGGGATGGCAGATAACTATGAAGAGAGGAGACAAGAAAAGGCTCTAATTTAATGTTTTGTTTCTTACTTTGATGCAGAGATATTTGATGCTGGCTGTGTATATGTGATGTTCCTACTGAATCAAAACCATTTGTACCATGATTGAGTCAAAACTTTAAAAAGTAGGAACCTTCTTTTTCGGCCCGCCTTGTTTTTTTTTTCACCTGCTCCCATTAGATTTGGAGTCTGCGGAGGATGTCATCCATAAAATTTACTTGCTGTGGCCTCAGTTGCCAAAACATGGAAAGTAAATACTTTTGGTGGTGCAACAAAATACTGTATCATGCTCGTATGGACTACAAATGAGGAAGGAGAAGTGAGATGTCACCTTCAGACCACCCTGGGAATGAGAATTGTGCTGCAGGGTGGGGTCATGTAGTCAGTCAAGAGGAGAGAACAAAGAAAAGTCAGTTAAACTATAATAATAGGAAGGTGTCCATGTGTGGTTCGGAAGATTTATTTATGATTAGTCCATGCAGGTTAGACATCCAGGTTATGAGATACATAAGAAAACACTGAACTCAAGCAGCTGGATAGACTTTTGTTTCCTATGGACTGCCCGACTGATATTCGTGTTTTACCTCATTTACAAATGAATTAAAGCCCACACCAATTTAATTTCTTGGTTAACGAATTCGCCCGCTTCATTTCTTTCTAATTTTCAAATTTAAAAAAAAATTCAGAATCAACTGCAAAATGCTCATATTTTGCCCTGAACAGTTGAAAACAGTCCTTTTCTTCCTGGTTGTTACAGTTATTCCATCTTTCAAATGATGCAATCATGGTATCATTAAAAGTTCAAAATTCATTGTTTAAATTTTGAACCAGCCTGGTGTGTTGACTTCATGGCTCCTATCGTACCATTTTGGGCCATAACAGGATGCCTAGGCCTGTTTTGTTTTTTTATTTTTTTTTGCCCGCCCGCTCCATTACTTTTCTAGAAAAATCCGTTAACCAAGAAATTAAATTGGTGTGGCCTAATTTAATTTAATTTAATAATTTTTGGATAAACAACTGATTCCGTTTTCACTCAGACAAAAAGGAGTGGATGCTATTTGAAAGGTCCAGCAGTTTGCAAAATCAATTCATGGCCTTTGCTTGAGTAACAGTTTTCTTCTGTAATAATATTCATGACTATGATTTGGCAAGAATGGATTTGTGACACAGGAGTTGATTTTCATTCATACTGGATGGCGACTTCATTTTCTGACTTCCACATGCTGACACATGCTGAAAGTATTAGTGCAATTCTGTGAATGCTTATTTTAAATTTAGTAGAACATACGTCATACGGTACATGCAAGATAGTTTCACATTGTTTACTAAGATAGATACATTTCTCACCTTCGATTCTAGTCCGTAGATATTTCAGCAGTTCACTGGTCCCTCTCTGTATTAAAATAAAACATATTAAGATATGATTTTTGGAAGTGTATGCTATTTGTTGCATGATGTTCATTTATATTATAAACTTAAGATTGTCTATGGTTTCATTTTCTTACAGTATACACAGTAATTTTGTAGATTCTAAGTGTAGATGTGGTTATGGAGAGTTTCTCTGTTGAAAATGGCTTGTTTGATTTACCCCAGTCTGTGTATGAAGTTTTTGTTTGTGTGTATGTCTGTAAATCTGATGATGTGTATGTCTGCGAGTCTGAATAGATATCATGATAAGGCCACACCAATTTAATTTGTTGTTTCTCAGATTTTTCAGAATAAATATGAAGCGACAGGGCAAAAAAACAAACAGGCCAAGGCACTCCATGATAGCCAGAAATGTTAAGATATGAGCCATGAAGTCAAGATACCAGGCTGGTTTATAATTAAAATTATCATAGATTCTGAACTTTTAATCAAACAAAATTGCATTTGACAACTAGGAAAAGGACTTTCTTCTCAACTGTTAGGGCCAAAATATGTCTTTCATTGTCAATGAGCATTTTGCAGTTGATTCAGAACCTGAATCTTTTTTTTTTGCAAATCAGAACAAATGGTGTGGCCTAACTATTATCATGATATCATGAAGACCTGAATTGTCTGTGGTTAGGTCATGATGAGACCTTGAAATAATAAGACGTTTGTCCCCTGGTTTTAAATCACATGGCTTGCTTTCTCTTAAAATCTATTCTTTTTGGTAAAATAAGAAGAATTACCTGTATGACGTCCCTGCGGATGGTGCGGAGAGGGTTGCCGTCCAGGTTCACAGACTTCAGAGACGACATCAACCCCAGACTGAAGGGGAGGCTGAGAGAAAAAAAAAACATTGAAATATTGAGAAGTTAAAGCTAAAATTACAACAGATAGAAATGTACATTGCCTCAATAACAACACTCTCTATAATGACAAGAAGCGTCTACCTAATTTCTTTCTCTGAAATAACAAAAAAAAGGTTAAAGATACAACAGCATCAGCAAACATGACATATGAGTGATCTCCTCAGGTATGCTGGACAAGGTGCATAACTAGCTAATTAACTAGCTAACTAACTAGCTAACTAACCTGCTGAGATCGTTGTTAGACACCTCCAGACTCTGCAAGTGTTGCATGTGAGTGATCTCTTCAGGTGCTTAACTACGTGTAGTTAACTAACTAGCCAACTAACTAGATAACTAACCTGCTGAGATCATTGTTAGAGAGCTTTAACCTCTGCAGGTGCTGCATGTGAGTGATCTCCTCAGGTGCTTAACTAGCCAACTAATTAGCTAACTAGCTAACTAGCTAACTAACTAGACAACTAACTAGACAACTAACTAGATAACCAGCTAACCTGCTGAGATCGTTGTTAGAGAGCTCCAGCCTCTGCAGGTGCTGCATGTGAGTGATCTCCTCTGGTGCTTAAAGAGATATCTAACTGGCTAACTAACTAGCTAACTAACTAGCTAACTAACCTGCTGAGATCATTGTTAGAGAGCTCCAGCCTCTGCAGGTGCTGCATGTGAGTGATCTCTCTTTAGGTGCTTAACTAGCTAACTAACTAGCTAACTAACTAACTGATATCGTTGTTGGAGAGCTCCAGCCTCTGCAGTTGCTGCATGTGAGTGATCTTCTCAGGTACTTAACTAGCTAACTAACTAGCTAACTAACTAGCTAACTAACTAGCTAACTATCTAGCTTACTAGCTAACTAACCTGCTGAGATCATTGATAGAGAGCTCCAGCCTCTGCAGGTGCTGCATGTAAGTTATCTCCTCAGGTGCTTAACTAGCTAACTAACTAGCTAACTAACTAACTAGCTAACTAACTAGCTAACTAACCTGCTGAGATCATTGTTAGAGAGCTCCAGCCTCTGCAGGTGCTGCATGTGAGTGATCTCCTCAGGTATGCTGGTGAGTTTGTTGTCTCTGAGATCCAGCAGGATCAGTCCAGGCAGGAGTTTCAGGTGCTCAGCTGACAGACAGGCGATCAGATTAAACCCTGCATGGAGTTCCTAACAGGAACATAGTGGTGGTAGTTAGTGTTGCTACCTGAAGGTTCTGGGTTCAAATCCCTGGTTGTACCCTTGGGAAAAGCACTTGACGCGTGCACATGTACATGTATATCCTCATTTAATTTAGTGTGGTAACATATCCTTGGTGCTGAAAAGCCATCACAGCTAAGATTTTGGCACATTGATACACTTTCTTCATGAACATTCATGCAACCAGCATTCCCTTTTTTTAGACTAGTGCATTTTTACCTCCATGAAATGTGTCATGGAGGTTATATTTTCAGTTGCGTTTATCTGTCCGTCCGTCTGTTGGTCAACAAGATAACTCAAGAACGCCTGGATGGATTGGTTTCATACTTGGTGTGTTGGTAGGGTGTGACGAAAACTGGAAATGATTAGATTTTGGTCCCCCTAGTGGCTTCCCTTGGTACTGCAGCGCAACTTCCGGTTTTGATATCTCGCAATCTGGACATGCTAGGGTCATGAAATTTTGATGGAAGGTAGCTCTCGTGCTTGGGAAGAAGTCATATGAGTTTGGGCCCCCTAGCGGCTTGTTCTGGAACTGCAGGGCACTTTCTGGCAAAATGTTTAATAAGCCAATAAGTCCAGACAGGAACAACATATTTTCATTATTTTTGGTGTGTAGGTAGCTGAGAGAGAGATGTACATAATTAAATGCAAATTATGCAAATGAGGACTTAATTTGCATAATTAATGAGGAAATTCTATAATTACAGTGTTTTACATTATACTACTTACATACATGTAATGTATGTAACCTATGGCAGGTGGAACTTCAACAAATACTAATTATGCAAATGATGACCTATTTTGCATAATTAATGCGGAAATTCTATGATTTCGTAATGGTGAATGATGAGAATGTCATACTTGGGACATCTGTAAGTTAATCAAAAGTTAACATACATCACGATGCATATATCATGTTAATGCAGAGGTCATTTGCACAATTAAAGAAGAAATTTACATTTACATATCAAGATCATATTTCATGGAGGTATGAGATCTCGGAATTCTAGTTTAACCATTTCTTTATATACAGGGCTTGGAACTTATTTCATAAAAACTTTGCTTCTCTAAAATAACTTTTGTTAATTTGAAAGTAGAGTACAGTACAGTTTTTGTATTAAGCAATACCTACATGAAGTAACTTTTTAATATATAGTACTTATAGTAATAACTGATGATAGTAGTAATAACTGATGATAACTGGTTGATGATGACTGGTTTATTGATTTAAAACCTTTTGCAGCCCGAAGGCTAAACTTAAAGATTGTATTTCGTGCCCAATGATATTAAGAATACCAACTAAAACCGGACCAGAATATGCTGTACAATACTATTAGTATAGGTGCACCAATAGTTAAAAATTTGGTGCACAAAGTGCATGTGTACCCAGTATTTCTAGCCCTGATAATATATTAGGCCACACCATCTTAATTTTATGGATGACATCCTCTGAAGACCTAGCCTGGTTGCCATCCCCAGTAGTATATTCGCCAGCTCTATAACTGGGTCTGGGCTTGATGACATATGAAACGTCTGGTGATGACGTCACGTAATGAGCTAGTCCAAGCAGCGGGTCTTCATTTGATTGGCTGACCCTCAGAGGTGACGGCCAATGGCGCGCCTGTATTATTCAAGTGATGTTTGTTGTTTGTAAACACAGATCTTCGCGCGAGTGTTCCTTTTCTCGGTGCGTTCTATTTTTGCGAGGTCAACATCAAGCTCCGAGAGCTGAGCAGCGGCGTGTGCGCCAGCCATGTTGATGATCGATCGAGGAAAGTACACTGACTACGGCTGTATCAAGCGCGCTTTAGCGTTCGGCGTCGGACATGTTGATGATAATAATAAATAATTAAAGATAAGAATAACGATCTATCCTAACGTAGCCGTTCGGACGTTCGAACGGACGCTAACGTCGCCGTTCGGACGTCCCTTACCTAATATGTACACACCCAAAAAAGGGCTAAGACAAGTAGGACCAATCAGCGCGCTCGTTCAAAATCTGAACGAATATTTAGACTCCAGACGCTACATATGTCATCATGTCCAGACCCAGTTATAGAGCTGGCGAATATACTACTGCATGGGGACGGCACCCAGGCTACTGAAGACCCCCAAAATAGTGCGCACGAGCAAATAAAAAAAAATTCCGGCCAAAAAAAAAAATGGTACTTAACCACAGGAATACAAAGCTGGTATTGTGAATTTGCAGTAGTACATGTTGTACTTAGCGACATATACGACAAGCCGTTATACTCTGTGGCTTTTTGCAGAATTAATGATGAATTGGCACTGTACATACAATGTACTACTATCATACCTTGAGCTGTTCACATTGCTTGAGGTTAGGGAACTGGCTCAGCTTGTTGTACTTGATGTACAGCTGCTCCAGTTTACCCAGTCTGCCCAGGTCGGTGGGGAGGTTCTCTAACTGGTTATTGGACAGATCCAGCACCCTGATGTTGTGCAGGTCTCCTATCTCCGGAGGAAGACTGGTCAGTTTGTTGTGCGAAGCGTTGAACTTGGTGAGCCGGGAGACGTACCCGATACTCGGTGGGAGCGCGGGGAGCTCGTTGTGGGAGATGTCCAGGTCTTCCATGTGCGCCAGCGTACCTGTAAGAAACAAGAGGAGCCAGTAGAAATAGATAAAACGAGGGGTCACCTTCGTGGACGAGACCAACAATACCTAATACACGCCGAAGGTCAACGGTCGCGACCACTTTCACGCTCAAAGGGGTGTTCTGGGGCCACCAAAAGGCACCATTTTCATGCCCGAAAAAACATACAATAAAAGCAAAAGAACGTGCATTATCTGCAGCCCAATAGCAAAACATATACCGAGTCTCAAAATAATCCATCCACCCAAACGCGAGAAACAGCTGCGAACATGAAAATCTAAATCTCTCACCCAAAACCCTTCACGGAAGGATGTCTCCTCCCCCGGAGGTAAAAAACCTGGTCCCAGGCCCGGGCTCTAAACGCTTGACCAAAAAGGTCTAGACCCATCGGCCGGGTCAGTCGGCCCGGCCAGTCTATAAACCCCACACTGTTACACTACTCCCCCTTTTCTTTTCAAGATTCGTCCTCGAATCTTCCGAATCTTCCGATTCGTCCTCGAATCTTCCGAATCTTCGACATCCCTGGAGCGGCACTCTTTGCCAGAACTCCCAGGGCCGGTGTGGGATCAGGGGTCGAAATAACCCTCTGTGTGCAACTTAGTGCAAGTACATGTAAATTTGGTGTCGTGCAACTATTTTTTCGCCGATATGCACGGCGGTGCAAGTTTGCATTATCCGTTTGCATGTAGAAATGTCCAATATTAAAAAGAACTGGAAAGGGAACAAGGAGCCTGCCAAGAAAATGAAAATCCAGCCTTAAAATAAAAGAAATTTAGCTTACATGTAGTTTCCGTCTCTCTCATTTTGCAACAATATTTTCCCATATTTTTCGGTACCGATAGTCATAATATTGGATGCTATTAAAGTTACTACATGTACTATTATTTTTGGGGGGTGCAACTATTTTTCTTCTGGTGCAACTATTTTTTTTTTCATCTGCACCAGTGCAAGTTGGCCCCAAAATCTATTTCGACCCCTGCGGGATATACGAAAAAGGAGGAGATAGTAGAAACAGATAAGGTCCCGGGCCGGGGTTCGAACCTACGACCTCCCAGGCACCAGTCCGACGCTCTAACCGCTCGGTCGGGTCAGTTGGTAGCGCCTATAAATGATAAACCCCCCAATCTTACATACCGATGTCATCAGGAAGCTGGCTGAGTTTGTTGTAGTCGACGTGAAGGTACAGCAGGTTGCTGAGATGGCACAGTTCTGATGGGAGCGACTTCAGTTTGTTGTGGCTGTGAGAAGATTAGGGAACAAAAAAATAAGAGATTTCAGATTTCTGGGAATCATTTGGGGTTGTGTAACTTTTCACCCTATTTGCCTGTTAATCCACATGCTGTCAATCAACTTTGAAATTCATTCTTACCCACTGCATGTAGCATGGATTGAAAGTAGTAGACCTAGTAAGACATGTTTCATATTGAAGAAAATACTTTTGCAATAATATTGTACATAGATTCACAAACAGGCAAAACTAAGCTTAAGTACCTGGATACTTCTAGTACTTCTATACATTCTACGTAGTTCTGTTTTCTTGTGCATTTGATGTGAAAAAATACATTTATTTCAAAAGAAGTTATACTCTTACCTTGCATTTAGTCTCTGCAGGTGTTGTAGCTCTCCTATCTCCTTTGGCAAACTTGTCAGCTCATTATCATGAACCTGTTTCAGAAATTACAAACAGTTTTTAGCATGGTCAATTCTATCTACAAGTTATAAAAAATTATGGAGATCTTACTGTCATATGTACTTTGCCTTAGAGTTAGAGAAATATTTTAATACATGTTTTCTCTAGTGTAGCTAAAATGAGACATCAGAGATTTCATACCTTCATAAAAGTTAAATTTGAATTTGATGTTTTATTAATCATTATTATAACTTTCTCTGATTATGTCTTTGAATGCACTCGCACCCACTACCAACAGACCCCAGGCCATTCTACTGCTGCTCTATCCAACAGTTCCTGGGACCTAACTTCCTGTGTCTGACCTTTTGTGGTGTAGTAGTAATGTGTTGTCATCAATCAACTGTACAGATGCATGTACAAAATGAAACAATATAATACAAACACACTCCAAACGATAGCTCCATTTTCACACAATCATTCTATAAATTATAATTCCATATTTGGTGCTGTGTACCGGTTCACTGGACTTGGATCCGGACTTGTAATAATGTTCAAGTAAACAAAACCCTAAAAGTCAAGAACTGAGTCCGGACTTATTACCATGTCACATACCCCTTTTCTTTCCAAACCACCTAAAACTAAATTCCGTAAATTGCAAAATCTTTTCTGCAAAATGAAGAAAACATTGCCATCGGGCATCGTCAAGTACCAGCCTCCATGTTATGTGGCCAAAGTTTTGCCCGAACAACATTGTAAGGTTGCCAAAAACATGCAATTTTGTATATGCCATGGGTTTAAGTCTGGACTTACAAGTTACAAGTCTGGAACTCAACCTAAACCTCTGGACTTGAATCCGGACCTGAACCTAAAATTGGGTTTAGGTATGCATCGTTAGGTGTGGCCCAACCAATAATTCTA
>NW_017803402.1:50341-81357 GCF_001625305.1 Branchiostoma belcheri | reverse complement strand
AAGGCTGGCAGTTGGTTGAGTCGGGGAGAGTTGGGAGAGTTTGTTGGAAGCGAGGATGAGTTTAGTCAGGTCCACCTGCTCCCACCAGCGGTCCTCTCCGTCAAACGTCACGTTCTTGGCCTCCTCGGGGACATCAAGGTTAATTCTCCACACTGTGTCCGGCACTGGGGAGAAAATAACACAGTTCTGAGGAGGTATTCAGTGTGCAAAATACTTGGTTGCCCGGTTGCCCAGGGCAACCAAATTTTAATGGGGCATTTATTTTGAACCTAGGTAGCCCAGTGTGCTACCTGAATTTTAAGAATGCCCCCCCCCCCCAAATCATGCCACTTGGCTTGCATCACTCATCATCATAGCTTATCGCCAATCCACTCCAGCCAGTTCCGCGCTGCTTCATTGGCCTCCTGGAGATCTGTGTCTGTGCAGGTAGGACCAAGCCTGCAGCCGTGCCGTGCTTGCATCACTGTATCCGGAAGATGCTTTTTAATTTTAGGTATTAATGGATATTACTAGTATTAACTAAAGGCTGTTAGAAATATTGTCAAAGGCTTATGTACTAATGTTTGAGGAAAGTAGTAACTTATAGGTGGGGCAACCTAAAATTCTGATGGGCAACCTAATTTTTGCCGTAGGTTGCCCACTAGGCAACCTGCTTCAAAAAAGTATTTTGTACACTGGTATTTAACAAAAACACCCCTGCAGGTCCAGGAACAGAAGATAGGGGGCCCAGTGTAACACCACTGGTGAAACTTCGAGTACTTGACGATAATATCCTTTGACTCAACAAACACAGCCATGGCAGAATTTCTCACAAATCCAAAACTTGACATTCTGCTGCAGTACAATAGATAGTCACTAGGAGTCCCATATTGTTTGCTTTTCAACATAAACCCATTTCACCAATTGATTGAGTTATGCTGAACACTGTAACACAGTCGGCCTGAAATCCTTTTTCTGTCAATTACCTACAGCCAGTGCACTGGTGCAGGCAACATTGAAAATTACCTGCACCAAACAAGTTACTCCTGCACCACTCAGAATTCTTTGGTCCCCGGGGTGGCGGGCTTGGACAGGTTTGAGTCGTTTGACTGTATAGATTATACTAAAAACTGTTCAGAAACCATTATCATTTAATATGTCTTCTAAGTTCTATACTTCATAAAATATATACTGTAGGATGTTGACAGTAAATAATGCAGAAAATTAGATATTGATATATACATATGTTAACGTTACATATTAATATATACATGCACCCAGCATATGGACCAGTGCAAGTTAACATAGCTTTGCTTAGCTTAGCTTAGCTTAGGCGGTCCTTCGATTTCGAAGATTTGACATGACCTTCATGGCTCACTCATCAGGTGATGACACCAATTTGAAAATAACACACAAACATGACAAAGAAATACAGGTGATTTGGTCATTTATATCAATTTCAACTAATCTCCCTGCTGCCTAATCCCAGGTCACAATTCACATTTATGTGTCAAAGGCTAACTCAGCAGGGGAGGTTAAAGGGCAATATGGGGGCAATAAATTTTTCATAATATTCCCATTATAGTTTAGAAATTGGTCTGGTTATAATGAAACTGAGCTGTAATTATGTAACATGAAAGCAGATATTTCAGACTTCAGGGAAGTATTGTCAAAAAATGGGTCATCATAAATGAAATATACAATGGAACAACTGTAAAGATTGTACTACAATGTGCCACATGTAGGGGGTTAAGGACAGGAACTATATGTGTATGCGGAGGGTCAATTATCAGGGCTGGAAATACTGGGTGCATGTGCACCTCAATTTTGGAAATGGTCAGACATTTCAGCTAGTATCCACTACTCTCATCTGCCGAATAAACATACCCCCCGGAATAAACGTACCCCGCGGACAAATCTTCAAAATCAAATAAACATACCCCCGGAATAAACGTACACCCCGGAAAATTACCAAAGTTGACGGGTAACCTGTGTCTCTTGTACTAAAATGCGCCCTTACTGATATCTGCACAAATCTTTAACTGTTATTTGCAATTAGGAATTTAAATAGACAAAAAAAAAAGAGCATTTAATATTTCGTATTTTGATAAGCACCACCCATGACAATAGAACATTCAGACGAATGTATGCACGCGGTGATTGCAAAAACCGGCCCGAAAATGACAAGTTTCTCGCCACAATACGCGTTTATAAACGTCTTCACGTCGATGATTTGTCAATTTTTTTCACACGAAGTTGAAAAAAATTACTGGTTTTCAAAAAATTAATACACGTACTGTGCAAAATAAGAACGTACTGGGTGGATGTTTGGGCCCCAAAAAATAAACGTACCCGTATGTTTATTTGGCAGATGAGAGTACCTTTTATCAGTGACTGACGAAAGCTAGTGGATACTACCTGAAATGTCTGACCGTTTCTAAAATCATATCCAGCTGCTTAAGTAACTGCTTTTTGGCGAAACTTACAGTTACATATTAATAATAAACTGTATAATTTCAGAGACCTTCAAATAAGGCTTTGATATATTGGTAGCCTTTCAAGACAAGTGAACATTATAGCAATAACCTCCCTGGGGACAATTATTAACTCAATATCAGACATGATTTCTCAAGCAGACAGAACATCCTTGACACAGTAACACATACATGTAACAATTGACATGGGCTGCTTAGCAATTAAGTGTCTGATAAAAATGTACACAAAATAAATTTGTCATGTAGTATGAAAAACATGCATAATTTTCCTAATTTCATGAATGCAATGCTTGCACAGGGTCCTACTAGTAACGTTATAACAGGGCTCCAAATTCATTTTTGGGAATAGGTGCACTGGTGCACCCAACCTAAAAAATTGGGTGCACCAAAATTTTTTTGGGTGCACCAAATACTAGTATGTCAGCAAAAACTAATTATGTTTTATTTCTAAAGAAAAATACTACGACAATGATTTTATAATTTTGCTGACACTTGGATGTTACGAATATGTTGTATACTACTTTGTATTTAACATCATCTAAACCAAGATATTATTTGGGTGCACGGGTGCACCCACACAAAAATGGGTGCACGGCTCCAAATTTGGGTGGACTTTAAAGGTGCATATATATGCATGCACCCAGTATTTCGAGTCCTGTATTACATGTACATAATTGTCACTATATAGCTGACCTCAGAATATAAATACATATTTATTGCAATACTTTGCATATGTATCACTGAAAATAATGATTGATGATGGGGGTAAGGTTTATTATGAGGTTAAATTTCCTGACTGTTATTTAATTATATAAGCTGGGTCTTGATCATTTTGGTTCTATGTAATTTGTACATGTACGTAGTGACAAAAAATAAGAAAACAAAAATCATTGAGTTCTAAAAATATATACAATCACTGTTCAAGACTATTCCCATTCATAATCATCAAGTCACTTCAGAATTTACTGTATGATCCTAATTATAAGTAGAACTTACTTCATATGTTGCAAAACATTACAAAAATGTGTGATGTGTGAATGAGACAGTATGTGAAAATATAATTAACCCAGTATAATATTCTTGTACATGTACAAATGTATAAGGTATATGAGCTGATAACCCACATAAATATATTCATTATTGCAGCTTTGACTAGAGTACAAACATGTACTTTACTGTGATGGTCATTAATTTTTCTAGCTACATTATATTCATATCCAAATGTGCCTGGATCCTCTTCTGTTTGTCACCTGTTATACATATTTTTTGTAATTTTGAAACATCATAAGCAGACCATATAGTTGGGTATACATCTAGGTGAGGTCTCCAATTATCCATTTAAAAAACAACATAAAGTCTTTCATAATGAATATATTATGTACATCACTACATGTATATACCAGTACATAAAAACATAATTATGAAAGACTGCATAAGTGTAATAAGAGACTCGGTGATCTAGTAGAACAAAAAAAAAAGTGATATTCTGGGTGTTTTTAAAAGCCGACTACTACATCCACAGGCACATCGTTTTTATGTCAGTAATTGGCCATGGCAGAGTCCTCATCACCAATTCATACAGGCACTGCTGGAGGCCTGACATCAGACCGCATAATCAGGCACTGTACATGTACATTCAACACTCCACACCAGGGATGGTCTGCATCCAAAACAGCTCTTTCAAATTAAGGCCATAGCAAGTAAATTTTATGGATGACATCCTCCACAGACTCCAAATCTAATGCGACAGGGTGAAAAAAAAAACAAGGCGGGCCAAAAAAAACTTCTAAGGTTCCTACATTTTTAAATTTTTACTCAATCATTGTACAAATGGTTTTGATTCAGTGGGAATATCACATACATGTATACACAGCCAGCATCCCATCACTGCATCAAAGCTAACATTTACATTAACTCAATGCCTTTTCTTGTCTCCTCTCTTGTAATCTACCATCCACATTGGGCAGGGATTGAAATACTGGGTGCATGATTGTGCACCTTAGTGCACCCAAAATTGGATTGGTGCACCCAATTTTTGACTGTGGGTGTACCGGTGCACCTAAATAATTTTGTAGTATTAAGTACGGTAAAGGTACAAAACACTGCAATTCCAACATTGCTGTGATGGAATAAAATGATAAAAAAATCTTTGATGCACTGACTTAGAAATTGTTGAGATAAAATTAGATTTACTTCAGTTTTTAAAGCCAGAAAATGTGTCGGCGCAGTGCCGACATCGCGTTACCCACCAACTTCCGGATCCCGACTACAACACTGGACAAGAGATCTCTAACGTTAATCTTTCTCGTTCCCCAGTTTCTTGATAGTCATGTGACCAACACATCGCGAACTCGCTTCCGGAACTTTCCGACGCTTTTTGGGAGTTACCTCGGGGGCGTGTCATGTGACAAAATGTTGTTTTCGTGCATTTTTCGCTTGACTTCAATAATCTTCGAGGTCACATCGTCAAAACCCGGGTGTCGACAAAATTCGGCCATGAAATTCGTGGATGACAAAGCAAAACAAATACGTCGAGACAGACTTCGCTTCTACGGTTCCTTCAGCCGAGGTCCGATCGTGATGACGAGGTGCACCAGTGGTTAGGTGCACCAGTGCACCTAATCAAAAAAATGAATTTCGATCCCTGTTGTGGCATGGTAACAGACATCTTTACCCATTTTCGGCATGTTGACCACCGTCAGAGGGCAACGAAGTTCTTGTTTTTTTCTTCCGCTGATGTCATCCATAAAAATTACTTGCTGTGGCCTAAACATCTAAAAAATATATCAGTTTTCCTGTACTAGAAAATTTTGTGCATACTGAAAATTATTCTTGAAAGTCATAACTTAGGGATATTTGAAACTACATAAATATATTATATGAAGAGTTGATATTTTTGTCATCACATCTCCTTAAACATCTGTTTCCTGTGATTTGAGATTGCATTGGTGGTTGAGCTTGCACAGGAAATGCCATACAAGCTCCGTCTGTAGATGTAATCTTTTCATTTCATTTGGCTAGTGATCAGATACTGTACATGTTAAATAAATCTTTTATTTTCATTATTACTAATAACCTGTTATCAGAATGGCATTTATCAGATCTGTACTAGTGATATTGTACTTTATTTTATTCATACTACCTGCCAGGCTTTTAGCTAGGGGGTGTCCAGGGTGTCTTTTGGACGCCCTGTACTGAAAATAATAAGAAATTGGACGCCCTACTTTTTGGTTGGACACCCTAAAGACGCCTTATTTTTTCCACTCCCAACCCCTGCCATGCACACATGCCTCCCTTCAGCCTTTCTATAAATGCAAAAATGATGGTTTACTGAAGGAAAAAAACTTGAGAGCATTATGAATTTCAAAAAAGCCCCCCTAAAATCTTGCACTCAGCACGTCTTCACTGTGCATAGCATACAATAAAAAAAATGGACACCCACCAAAAAAATCCTAGCTAAAAGCCTGCTACCTGCACATCAATTATTCTAGGCTAAGGCCACACCAATTTAATTTCTTGGTTAACGGATTCGCCCGCTTCATTTTTTTCTGATTTGCAACACAAAAAAATCATAATCAACTGCAAAATGCTCATATTTTGCCCTGAACAGTTAAAAACAGGCCTTTTCTTCCTACTTGTTACAGTCATTCCATTTTTCAATGTAATGGTATCACTAAAAGTTAAAAATTAATTGTTTAAATTTTGAACCAGTCTGGTGTGTTGACTGCATTGTTTATGGCTACTATCGTACCATTAATTGGGCCATAATAGGATGGCTAGGCCTGTTTTTATTTTTATTTTTTTCGCCCGCCCGCTCCATTATTTTTCTAGAAAATCCGTTAACCAAGAAATTAAATTGGTGTGGCCTATAAGGGTCAAAGAAAGTGCAAGTTACTATAGTGTCATGTATAATTTGAACTGAGTGTTGAAGGGGCACTGTGAATATCGCAATTTATGCTTCATGATCACAAAGCTGGAACATGCTCAAGGGCTACGAGACTATGGGCATGATTCGTTTCAATACTCAAATTTCCAGCTGTTGCAATTGTTAATATTCTCGTGCTTGTCCCATGACAAGCGGGTCTGTTTAGTTTTCAGCCAGTGGACTTTGGTTTTGACAGATGTGTCCCGTCAGTCAAGTCTACCGGCTACTAGTGGGGAATTTGACAAGATTTTTAGGCTACAAAATTCGCTGTTTCGTAATTCCTATGGCACTGACATAAAGGCGATACACTTGTTATAAAACGTAAAATCTAGGTCAAAGTATCAGAGATCAACTCACCCTTTTCCAGACCCCGGTTTGACAAGTTGAGTTGTCCGCTCTTCCGGGCTTGTTTCAGCAGGGCGCCCGACACATTCGGCCCCGTGGGCTCGGGCTCAAACCCCGCCCGAGGGTTAAACCTCCCCCGCCTCCCTCGTCCTCGACCCAGTCTTGACATCGTTCCAGAAATCTACGCAAAACGTTCTTGCTTTTTGCAGCTAAACACGAAGAAAAATCACGAATTCTTAACATCCATTCAAACAGCCGTCACTTCGTCCGCCATTTTGAATAAGGCCCCAAGGGACTGCCTGTTCTAAAATAATATTTCATGCCTGATGTAATCGCTCTTATAGATTCATAAACATGACCCCTCAGGCACTACCGGATGCCATAAATCACAAAAAGACATTAGTGTGAATGCTTTGATGTTCAACTGATAGACGTCTTTTATATCTAAAACTTAATATAGTGTAAAAGACAATGGCATTGCTGCTGATATCATCAGGCCTCTGCAGGTGTATATGATGTCATGTATATAACAGGTGTATGATCTCTTGGGACAAGACTGCCAATTATATAAAAATATATTACAGGTAACACGTTAACGTTATAGAATTCGAACCTTTGGCTTTAAACAGTTTAACTAGTCTAGTTCCACGATCTCATGATGTTAACCTGACGAATTATAAATGTTCTCTGTTTAAAGTTAAAACTTTTTATGATAGTATAAATGTTCTCATTGCTTATGGAAATGAGATAATCATTTGCATGAATTAACATTTCTTGCATCATCATCTTCTCCGCTAGCCTGGTTACCAAACCTATTATAGCTCCCGAGTCCTACATCCTCTCCGCAAATATTTTGGAAAGGATGTTGGACTCGGGAGCTATAATAGGTTTGGTAAACAGGCTACTTCTCCGCTATGACAGTCTTATCAAAGAAGGCCATTCTACAAATAAGGTCCCGATTTTATATCATGTTTATTAAAATAATCTTCCTCTTATCATTTCAAGCATCACTTGAACAACCTACATACCAAGAATCGCGATGGTCCTTTATTCTTGTTCAAAAATCTTTCAACAAATGCCCCTGCAGTTCATGAACAAACTGCTAAGGGACGCAAACTCACGTCCCTTTTTCCTGAGCTTAAAAGCATCCAATTTCGCATGTCCAGATCAGAAGATGTCAAACCTGGAGATTATCCGCTCCAGTACCATCGCCGTTCTAGTATTTCATTATAACAAGACGTGCTTCCCATTAAGGTCCATCGCCCAAGCCCACTTACTAGTATGTTGTTTTTTGTGGTCCCGTCTCAGTGGTGACACCTGACGAGAGGCGATGGCACTGCAGTTTTGTAAAAATGGCGTGGTCACGGTGATGAGCGTGGCTGAGTAATGTTGGCGGAGGAAATTATTGTCTTAAAAAGCTACATAGCCCCCCTTGATTCCGACCCTTCCTCTTCAGGATAGCTGACTGCTCAGAACACGGGACCTCGCGGCGGCTTGGTTGGAAGTCCATAGCGGCCTCCGTCCCGTCTTAACGAAGGTTGATTATGGGCCTCGATGTTGATACTATAGTTTGATGTGAAAGAAAACTGTTTCTAACGTGGGCTCCCTGGTAAAGCCTGGGGGAACCTTGCTCCCGGTCTGCGACTTGGGGACAACTCACTGCTCGGACGGTGACAGGATCTACCGGCACACGTCCTTGGACGCCGCGCAAGCCCAATAGATTGGCTTTGATACACATTCAGACAGTAAAGAGGTATCTCTTGCAGAAATAAGAAAAACACGTCAGATACATCTAGAACAATTTAATGCTTCCTCTGTAACATGAATAAAAGCGGTTGGGAAGCTAGGTTTTATAAACATTTGCTTTTGTTAGTGTGATTACAAGATATTTTGCAAAATATATATGCTCTGGGAAACATCAGTTTTCCAGGGCTTTGGAAATAAACAGTGATCATGGTATTGCTTCACATTTTACCCCGTCAAAGGTCTTCACATTTTGTCAAATGTCAAACTTATACGCTTGTCTCGCGAACGATAAGAAGAACATTGCTGTCATCATGGTCCATTTTCTCGTCTGTGTCATTGGAAAGTGTTTTTCTAATCGTGCCCTCCGATACTGGCATGTCGAGGTTCTGCCGTTGCACGCTCTTTGTGCGATGGAACTCGAGCGCTGACGTCATCAAGCTGCTGAACAGGACACTACCCCCCGCGACGTAGAACGACACGTTGTAGTTACCAGTGACGTCATACAGATAACCTGCGGACCAATACAAAAAAAAAAATTATAGAAGGTATATAGTTGGCAGAAAAAAGTTAACTAACAATATCTCTTGACAACATCTTGCTTTTCGAATTTGTATTACAGGCATGTCTGTCATAAAAGCACAAAGTATGACTCTACCCAAGGAAAAGTCTTACCCAGCTTAAATGAGCTGATATCTTACAAAGTGGTTTGACATTACGACAGTTGAAGGTTACCTGCAAATGGCGGGCCGAGGAGCATAGAGAACCCGCGAACGCCAAAAGCTATCCCGACAGCACTCGCCAGTCTCTTCACTCCGCAGAACTCCGACAAAAACACCACCGTCTTCGTGGACAAGCACCCCATGAATAGTCCGATAAAAATGCAACAGATCACCATAGTTTGGTACGTCTGTGCAAAAGGCAAGAACACCAGACACAGCCCGAGACAGGCTGCAAACCACGAACCCACGAAGAAGAGGATACAGACCCAAGCTGAACAACCATCCGTACCCGATTCTAGCCAAGCAGTCGGCAATGCCAACCGCCGAGACCAGGAATGCAGCTTGCTGCGGCTCCATTCCCACGTTTCTGGCGTGTTTTACTAGATGAACAAACGGAATGCCAAACCCCACTATCAGAAACATCATGATGATGTTAAAAACAACGAAATACGGCATTTTGAACAAGGAGAGGTCCAGAGCAACGCACAGACGTGCCAGCTGTGGTCCACGGTTTGCATTCCTGGAAGTTGGTTCATCAGCTACGTGAGTGTTTTTCTCTTGCATGTCTGCTCTCAGGTTGATTGGTCGTAACAAGGCCCCGAACACGCAGCCTTGCAGGGAGACGCCTGCCACGATAAAGAGGGAACCCCTCCAGCCGTACTCGTCGATCAGTAACTGGAACACAGGAGGCAGAGCAAAGGCTCCGAGTCCGGATCCTGATATCCCAATGCCATTGGCAAGCGCCAGTCTTCTCTTGAAATATCTCCCCACCATGGTTATGCACGGCGTGTACATCAGCGAGATGCCGACACCTGGGGAGGAAAGAAGGAGAAACAAAGCATAGTTGACTGTCGGCAGGCAGATGATTCTGTAGTCGAATTTAGGCCTACAAAAAACTGTTTGTGTGGCAGGAGGGTCATCAGTATTCGAACACGTTCGAACATTCGACGCCCTAGAATGTCGTTTGGCGCGTTCGATCGAATGTTGTTCGACGCGTTTGAATGCTGTTCGACGCTTTCGAATGTTGTTCGACGCGTTTGAATGCTGTTCGACGCTTTCGAATGTTGTTCGACGCGTTCGAATGTCGTTCGACGCTTTCGAATGTCGTTCGATGCGTTCAAACATTGACGGAAATGCGATCATAACAGTAGATTGCACTGATATTTCTTTTTATTTGTGGACTCTTCCTTTAAGTTTGAACTTACCTGTGATGAACCCAGCCGTGAGGTTCATGACGGCCAGGCTGGTGACGCCCATGCTGGAGAGCAGACCTGTGGTGGCCAGCAGACTGCCCGTCATCACCACCGCCCTGCAGCCGAACACGTTAACCAGGGCGCCCGTTGGCACGGCTGGGGAAGATAGAGAACAAAATAGATAATCGTGTATGACGGTCACCCTCTGTGTGTACTGTCACTGTGTAATTCAGCAGACATATGATAAAGGAGAGTATGATTTGGATACTTACACCCAAAGAGCGTGACGGACCCCATGATGGAGCTAACCCAAGCTGTGGAGGCGGCGTCCTGGTCGAAAGACTCCTGGAAGTACGGGAAGAACACTCCGAACGACTTAAACGTCGCAACCACAAAAAAGTGCGACAGAAATGTGGCCAGGACGACGAACCAGCCCCAACCGCCGTCTGGCGGGTCTTCGTGGTACTGCACATTTCTCCTTTTGGCCATGTTTTAGATAGACCTGCAATTGTGGATTGCGTGATCACCTGTAAAGGACAGAGAACAAAGCAGTGATGAACAGGCACCAACCAGTCTCCTTGTGGTCTCGTTGAAAGCTATTGTGTTCCTACAAAACAAGGACTATTTTGCTGATTATATTTTACTACATACAAACTTTTTTGGTATTCAACAAACCCTTTCATATTAAATTGAGGCGAGGGGTCACCCAATCAAAGCGAGGTGTCACTGCATTCTTCACATTTAAGACGAATCGCCTGTTAGAGGAAGGAGTTAATTTTTTGTATGGGCTGTCGGGATTGCCACGTTTGCATTATTTCGCAATGCCTGCCCTGGCCGTAGGGCCTTTGCCCTAATGTGAGATGCAAAGTCCTTTTCCAGTTGTCAGAGAGCGGTGCAATCAGGGGGAGGTTGAAAAACCCGTAATGTATTGTGCATAGCACTTCTAACGTCTAACATAAGGTCGTATTCGTGCATATAAGGTTAACATCCCGACAGTGGTTTCAAAATATGTCGGAAAAATCCTCTAGCCTGGTTACCAAACCTATTATAGCTCCCGAGTCCTACATCCACTCCGCAAATAGGACCTATATGTGCGGAGAGGATGTAGGGCTCAAGAGCTATAATATATATAATATACTGTCTTACGTCGATGAAGGTTAGACATCCAGGTAATACGATACGCCAAAAAAAGTTACTCAAGCAACTGGATATGATTTTGAAAACGTCAGACGTTTCAGCTAGTAACCACTAGCTTTCGTCAGTGACTGAGAGACCAGAGGGGAAAGCAGGTTTATAAGTACAACCTGTTGATTGATATGCAAATAAAGTGAAGACAAATTTTTGGAAGTCGAAAAAGGAACAAAAGTCAGACAAGTCAAGACAAAATGATGCAAATTAGTCTGAAAACTCTCTTCCATCGTGCAGACAACATTGTCACTTCAGACCAAGCCAAAACGGACGAACAGCTTTAACTGACCGAGTAACTGTTTTTTGGCGTATACTGTCTTACTTTGTTGAGCACCCTGGGTCTTACTTCTGAATCAGCAAGCAGAGCTTAGTCGTTAATGTGCAGTTTCAGACGGCACTTCTGCTTGTAGGCGTTAGCCTTAGACAACAAGAACTGTGCCCCAGTTTATATAACCGGTTCTTTCATTAGACCCGTCGGACATGTCACATGGCGAGATAAATTTCTGGTCAAACACCAGACATGGGATAACTCAGGAAACATGATGAACAGTAGTTATATGACATGTAGGTATAAACCCACATGGAGGTTTTGTTCACTAGGATTTGTCACCAAAAGATAAGACTAGAGTTCCACGATCTCATACCTTCGCCAAATGATCTTAATCTTTATGACTAAGCAAAGACTATTCCCTCTGATTATGCAAATAGGATCCTTTTTTGCATGAATTATATCTGCTGATCATAGTCTCCACCCAATAGTTGCTGTTCTCGGCGTTCTGTTCGCCAATGTACTGCGCACAATTGTGGTCTATGTATAGTGTGGGAGCAATATCCAAACTACGGGTGGCATACCACAGTGCTTTAAAGTTGTTGTTTTGTGCTGGCAGGTATGCAAGTACAAGTTATCTGTTTGCTAAGAACCGGACAGACACGTTTGACGCTAAATGCCGTAAGGTTACCCGACAACAGACGGGATACGAATGAGTGGGCCTGTCGTCAGACAATGAGATTATCCATCTCCTTGTGCATTCTGATGCCTTCCGCCACAGTACGTTCTGGCGCCACAGTACGTTCTATCCTCCGTTAATACCAACCAGTTTGGACATATCTTTAAAGATCGTCTACAAAACACGTTTCTCTCTGGCTGGAGACAAGAAATTAAAAGTCTTACCAAACTCAATACCTACTGCAAGATTAAAACCCAATTCTGTTTGGAAAACTATCTTTTATCAATTCAAAACAAATCATTTAGAAACAGCATTACAAAACTTAGGATTAGTGCCCACTCTTTGCAAATTGAAAAAGGTCGCCACTGTAAGACACCAGCCAATGAGAGACTGTGTCCCACGTGATATAAAGGCGTTGAACACGAATTACATTTTATAACAGATTGCCCAACCTATGATGAAAACCGACGAAAATTGTTACAACATATTACAAGTAAGACCAATGTAACACTACCCCATACAAAGACAGAGATATTCTATATGTTACTATCATGCCCTGTCAACATTTCCACTTAGTAGGCCAATTTGTACACAATTCAATGACAAAACGAGAAAACGTAATTAATCCCTGACACAATTTATTACTACATAGTATTAATAGAGTTAGATTAGTATAATTAGTGTCTCTCTTTTGTTATACATTGTTTATGAAGCAGACCAGATTCCTATTACAGTCAGTAGAATTGTTAGATATTCTCAACACCACCATATGTGTATGTTAACACCACAAATTATGTATGTATATTGTATGTATGTATGTATGTATGTAAATTATGTATGAGCAATATCAAAGGGGCTAAGTAGGAAGCAACCTTGTCAGGTTCTTGTGCCATAAAGTAGAGAATTGGACATGGCACAATTTTTTTGGCAGTGCTTGCTCATAGCACCACTTACTGGTATTTACCATGATCTTTAAACTGCAGAATCTGATGTATCTTTGTGTCTGTGCTTCTTTCAAATAATCAAAGACTAAATAAGTACAGCTCTGAAAAGGCTCAGCAACGAGGCACTTAGGTTTGAATGCCTTACTAATAGGTTCAGAAAATCTGGAACCAAGGCCAGGGGACGTCTAAGGAAGAAGTGGATAGATACTGTGAAGAAAACCCTGAACAGGCATTGCCCTACGTTAACAACAGCCTCCAGACTCGCCGTCAGCCTCCAACTGTACCTCCCCATGACACCCAAGATGGTATAAGTGGTTGGATACACACAAACACTAATAGGTTCTGGAGTTCTTTAATGAGCAATGAAATACATGACTGTATGTACACTGGCTAGTGTAATGAAAAGACTTAGACCCTTATTTTGTGCTGTTATTTTTCCCAAATGCCTATAGCATGTCATTTAGAGATAACATCTACATTGTATATCACTAAAAGCCAAGTAATAAGAGTTACCTCACAGGTACAGGGGATAGACTACATCGTAACTACAGAAAGCTCACCTGTTTGTTGCAAACTTGGGTGTGGAACTTGGATCTCCAGTGTCCTGGGCAGTTACTATAACGTGTGTGTGTGTGTGTGTGTGTGTGTGTGTGTGTGTGTGTGTGTGTGTGTGTGTGTGTATTTACATGGATCCTCTGTGGCCAATAGACACTGCCTGGCCAATTTGATACTGTCTTTCCCACCCTAGTATCTACTTGGAGATTAATCAAAAAGCATTCCAAGCCCGGTGCCTTCTACTACCTTCCATTAAACTAGAAGCACTGAACTTGTGCCCTCTTCTAATGCTGAATCCAGTCCTAAGTCTTATACATGTGCAGGACTATGTTAGCCATAATAACAAAACAAAAATGGTTTCTCCATGATATCTGTGATAATGTCCTTTATTGATGCACCTCTTTATAAAATGAAAATGAAGTAAAATTCAAAACTACTGACTTTTGCCTTGCTGGATTTCCCTGTTCTGTACAAAGAATTAGAAGACATAGTAATAGAGCAGAGCACCCCTGTTATCTAGAATCAGATGTAATACTGCTGTAGATCTGACAAGACTGGATATACACAGCTGAAAACTTTATTATTGGCATAATTTCCATCGGAAACTTGTAGGCTCTAAAGATGATGAAAAAGATTGAAAATTCAAGAATATCTTGAATAACTTCAGAGTCAAAAGCTTTGATGACACTTTATAAGTTATGGAGAACTAAAAATATCATGGTGCAACATCTACTCACATAATGCTGCAAGGTCACATATCTGCAATCCTGAAAAATGTGTCTGAACAGATCCCCAATACAGGAGGAGTGACAGAGATAGAGATATAGTTGTAATGTAAAGGGAAGGTATATTCAGCACCAAGGACAGGTAACATGCCCCCCCTCATCCTAACAAAATGTGTCTAAACAGATTTCCAATACAAAATCTCTGTATATTAACACTCATGTTGACAGAGAAACTGTTACTGTAAAAGTAATGTAAAAGGAAGGCAGTCAGCACCAAGGACAGGTCACATATACCCTCCACCCTGATAAAATGTGTCTTAACAGATCCCTATACAGATCCCCTATACATGGCGGGTTGCCAAAAGACATTTTATATGGACAGTTAGCAACAGGAACCAGGCGTGTCGAACGTCCTATCCTGAGGTTCCGTGATGCCTGCAAGAGAGACATGAAATTATGCTTTATTCACCTGGACAGCTGGGAATCACTGGCCATGGACAGAAGTGCCTGGAAACAGTCGGTCTAAAAAGGCATCATGGAAGCGGATGCCAAAAGAGGGGCGGATATTATCATACAGAAGCGAGGAGGGCAAAAAAGAGGCAGGCGACACCGGCAGCATATATCTGTACCACATGTGGCAGAAACTGTATCTCACTCATGGGACTTTACAGCCACAAAAGACGATGTACTCCCAGGATGCAGACGAGATAGTCTTTCGAGACTTGACTGCCAAAATAAAATGATGATGATATGCTATGTATAGTGATGTTCACATGTTACTAACTACATGTCTCGAGAATGGAAATTCTGCCATTTACCAGTAATGGCATTTTCCTGTATTACATTTGGAAATTAGGCCCTAAAAATCCGTCTCATCCAGAAATCATGACCATAGTATGTCCCGGACAAAAACCGGAAGTTCTCCTGCAGTGCAGTCCTCACAGAATTCTGAAAACGTTCGCCAACTTACCCGACTGAAAGAGCGTGTTTGTAACCTCATGTTGGCGTCCGCCCTAGCTCTCTGCTGCCTCCTCAAGGTAATGGTAAAGAGGTCGTGGAAAAATGTAGATTCACACAAATAAGCAGTAAACTTATTTATTCTTAATGTATATATACAATTTGTATCAACTCTTAACTCACAAAATTGTTCAACATAACAAAAGCAGTCTTTTTCCTACACATGTATTGCCAAATGTTTCATGCACCATTCAATGAAAACCCTGAAATGGAAGAAGGGGGCAAATATTCTTTTCATGTTACTGTAAATCCTGAAATGTTTGCAGCCTCATTTTCATGTTTTTACTTGTTGTTGACTTCTCCGCTGTAAATTATCTTGCTGTACAAAGTATTTCTACTTTACTACAGAATTGTTCCAATCACAGAGTTAAAACATAGTCCCCAAATGGCAAATGAATTTATCATGTCATCATGATACCAATACCCATTCCAGACTTAACATTGAGTGCTGCATTGTTTTTGCCAGTCTTACCCTTAGCTCATATAATTAGATACAATTCAATATGCCGCCGGTATACAATGTATTTCTCTTTAAAAGCTATACACATATGGCACCTGTGACTATGCCGGTATTGCTGTGGACTTTTGTACAGCATAATTCACAAATTTCAGTTTATTTTAGTATTGTGAAAACCCTAATCCTTATTCAGTACTTACTTTTAGAAAAAGTCATTTTGCAAATTTTCAACACAGCTTGTCTATGTATATAATTGGAGGCTTTGTCTTTCAAATAAAGCAAAATTTAATGATAGATGTAAAAACTAATACAACTGAAGTATTTTACAATTATGATTATTTACATCATATTATTTCCTTGCAGATACCAAAGTACAACAACTGCATTTTTAGTATTTTGCTGTGCAACTTAGTCTGGTTCTGACTTTTAAATGCTCTAGACTTTTCTGTATGTCTCTCATCACATGCATGGAAAAGATGGAATGCAGGATATAAAAACTGAGCTCTAGGCTAGAGGCTCTGAAACATCTACTCATAATAAGAGAAGGCCAAACTGATTAAATTCGTGGGTTCTACTTAATTTTAACTGGAAAAACATACGTGTAATGAAATTGATGCCTTGGTGCTAGGACTGGGTACTGGTACTGTGAAGTGTGGAAGGCGAACACTATGAATATCTCGTTAAAGCGAGAATATAACTTGAAATTTGGCAAATAGACAGAGACTATTCATTTCAAAACTATTGAATAAATACTACATAACATTTTGTGAATTGATTGGAAAAACACATGCTGATTTTTTTTGTCATGTACATGTAGTACAAGACTTTTTTGACACTCAATACATTCACATCTGTGATGGTTGTGAAACCGATATAGCTCTTTCTTTGGTTTTGAGGGCCGGCCCTGGAATTCAGAGCCTGTTTAGTGTTATTTCTACATAGACTTTGAAGCCGCTATCACCAAAAACTTGACCTCAGGGAAATCGTGTTTCAGCACGTCAATGATATAATCGTAGTCTAGCTGGGTGTAGGCAAAAATGGCGTGTAGTAGTCACCCCAGATGGAGAAGCTAACCATATTCCAAATCTGGTCTCGGAGTCGGTAGAGAATCTGCTCGTGGTTAGGCGTGTCTTACGGGATGAAGATCGTCCCATACCAACGCTTTCCAGGCTTGATAAATTCGAACCACGGATCCATAGAGATATTCATTATAGAAAAGTGCGTAGAAAGCTGTCGTCAAAAGTGTATGATTGACAAACACCCGTGTCTGTACAGCCAGCCAATCCACGAACAGAGGATTACTGATTAAAATGACAAGATTTATCTTGTCTTAGCGGCAGATTAATTAGTTATCTCAGGATTACATAATTATGCAATGCTTTTTTTTTTGGCATACAGCAGCAACGCCTTAGTTTTTCGTGGTGTGATTGTCTCTTACCCGCAGTCAGAAATCACACCTCTGTTAGCAACATAAAACATACTTTTAACAAGTTTAGTTCAAATACAAACAGAGTATTAGATTATGCCTGACACTTGGCCGCCTGATCTGGATTAGCGACCGATGTGTCAATTTCATTTACATCTATCCAAGACCAACCGTTAATGTGTAAAAGATTACGACAGCCCAAATATTTGTTAGGCTGGCGGTAAAAAATAGTCCTCTATATTTAATGCATAACGTTATGTAACTAACGCTAATCTTTATTTACTTTAATCCGCACGATTTGGACGAACTGTCCACCTGGACTGAGGAGAACAAAATGAAGCTTAATCCCACTAAGTGCAAAGCTATGCACATCTGCTTTGCCCGCAACCCCCCACCACCGCCCCCTCTATCCATTAACGGACACGAGCTTGAGGTTGTGCCCATTGCCAAGTGCTTGGGAGTCACATTTCAAGCCAACCTGGGATGGGACAGTCAAGTCAGAGAAATGACACGTAAGGGGAACCAGCGCTTGTACTTATTGTGCCGACTACGTCAGTTTGATCTACCGGTGGAGGATCTGCTAACGGTCTACAAGTCGTTTGTTCGCCCGGTGGTTGAGTATGCCGCCCCGGTATGGCATGGGGGGTTAACACGTGACCAACGGAAAAGAATAGAGAACATACAGAGGCGAGCGGCAAAGATAATGCTGGGAAGAAACTACCATGGGTATTCGTCAGCCTGCGACGTGCTTCACTTACAAACACTTGATGACAGACGTTCCACTCTCTGTCTGAAGTTTGCTAAGAAACTGCTCAACTCAGAAGAGTACCGTGGTTGGCTGCCCGAACTCAGAGGTGACGTCAGCGGTAGGGTAACAAGACAAAGAAACCAACTAGACCGATTGCCAGTACACACAGAGCGGTACAGAAACAGTCCAATCCCATTCTTAACCAGTCTGCTAAACAACAGTGTGTAGAAGAAGTTTTATTACTATAGATGATGTTTTTTATTACTATAGATGATGTTTTTAACTGAATGACCTACGATCGTAACCTACGTATTGTAAATATTTCAAAATAATTTGCTGTTTTTAACTGTTTTAATACTTGCTTGTAATATTGAAGTCAATCGTATTTAAACACTTATGTAATGCGGCAGATCAATTCAGGGTCCTACGGGGACCCTGCTACTCTGTATCGTACGGTCAGAATGAAATAAACCACTATTATTATTATTATTATATATGTGTGCGCATGTGCAAGTGTGTGTGACTGTGTGTGTGTGTGTGTGTGATTGTCCAGGTGTGTGTACAGTGTATGTGTGTGTGTGTGCGTGCGTGCGTGTATGTGCGTGCGTGTGTGCCACCTCTGTGGTGTGTGAATGTGCATGTGTGTGTGAGTGTGCATGTGTGTTTGTGTGTGTGTTTGTTTATATGGATCCACTGTGGTGTGCGTGTGTGCGTGTGTGTGTGTTTATATGGATCCACTGTGGCCAATAGACACTGCCTGGCCAATTCGATTCTGTCTTTCCCACCCTAGTATCTTCTTGGAGATTAATCAAAAAGCATTCTAAGCCCGGTGCTGTCTACTACCTTCCATGACACTAGAAGCACTGAAATTGTGCCCACTTCTAATGCTGAATCCTGTCCCAAGTCTTATACATGTACAGGACTATGTGAGCCATGATAACAAAAAAAAAGGTTTCTCCATGATATCTGTGATAATGTCCTTTATTGATGCACCTCTTTATAAAATGAAAATAAAGCAAAATTCAAAACTACTGACTTTTGCCTTGCTGGATTTTCCTGTTCTGTACAAAGAGTTAGAAGACATAGTAATAGAGCAGAGCACCCCTGTTCTCTAGAATAGGAAATACAATGTAATACTGCTGTAGATCTGACAAGACTGGATATACACTGTCACAGCTGAAAACTTTATTATTGGCATAATTTCCATCGGAAACTTGTAGGTTCTAAAGATTATGAAAAAGATAGAGAATTCAAGAATATCTTGAGTAACTTCAGAGTCAAAAGGTTTGATGACACTTTATAAGTTATGGAGAACTAAAAATATCATGGTGCAACATCTACTCACATAATGCTGCAAGGTCACATATCTGCAATCCTGAAAAATGTGTCTGAACAGATCCCCAATACAGGAGGAATGACATACATGGAGATATAGTTGTAATGTAAAGGGGAGGTATATTCAGCACCAAGGACAGGTAACATGTACCCCCCCCCCATCCTAACAAAATGTGTCTAAACAGATCCCCAATACAAAATCTCTGTATATTAACATTCATCATGACAGAGACAGAGAAACTGTTACTGTAACAGTAATGTAAAGGGAAGGCAGTCAGCACCAAGGACAGGTCACATATACCCTCCACCCTGATAAAATGTGTCTAAACAGATCCCCAAATACAAAATCTAGCATGTATCATAACACACATCATGACAGAGATTGTTGGCATCCTTCCGTCTCGGGAGACGATATGCTGTCGCGAAGCTGTGGAACGACCTTTCCATTGAACTGAGAACACTGACTGAGTTCAGGACATTTAAGCGTCGCTTAACAAAGATGCATGATATGTAAAATGTATCTGGTAGAATAATTGTATATGTTGTAATTGTTGTCATTGTGATTTGTGAAGGTATTGCGGTGTTTAAAAAAAAGGATTGTCTGAAAAACAGGTCAAATGACCTGAGTGCAATTTCCTGTATAAATAAAATAAAGTGATCATGAAGTGAAATGAAATGCGCCGTGGTTCAGAGATACTATATGTAAAATGTATTATGTAAAGGGAAGGCAGTCAGCACCAAGTACAGGTCACATATACCCTCCACCCTGATAAAATCTAGTACATATAATACATTTGTTACACACATCATGACAGAGACCAAAATGTCAGTCAGCACCAAGAACAGGTCTCATATACCCACCACCCAGAAAGATGTGTTTAAACAGAGTTCCTATACAACAGCTCTGTATGATAACACTCAGCACGACAGAGATACAGATACTGTTACAGTAATGTAAAAGGAAGGCTGGTGTATATAATACATTCGTAACACACATCATGACAGAGACAGAGAAACTAAAATGTATATTGTGAAGGGAAGGTAGTCAGAACCAAGGACAGGGCATGTGATGGGTAAATATGACTGGAGGTTATTTTTATTTTTCTTTTAATTTAGAGGGAAGAAAGTTGAGAAATGAGACTAAATACATGTATCACTACTGCTGACATTGTTCACCTTCTCCCTACCGCCTAACCCTGTAACCCTGTACATGTGTACTAAATTCCCAGCAATACCACTAAAAAATTGTGTAGTTCCCATTAATTATGCAAATTAGATTTTCATTTACATAATCAATACCTGCCAAAGAGCTTGTCGTTCTCAATTACGTATGTCCCAAGTGTTTCAGTCCTAATATTGAACACTCCAGATTTACAGAATTTCTTCATCAATTATGCAAATCAGATACTAATTTGCATAATTGTAATTGAAGCGACCTACATACCAAAAATCACGACGAGCCGTCGACCCGTTTGTTTAGTCTTGAATATTTTTTAAACAAACCGTCCTGCAGTTCCAGAACAAGCTGCTAGGGGGCCTTCTTTCCAAACACAAGAGCTACGTACCATGCAAAATTCATGACCCTAGCATGTCCAGATCGTGACATATCAAGACCAGAAGTTCCGCTGCAGTGCCAATGGAAGCCACTAGGGGGCCAAAAATCTCATCATTTCTAGATGTAGGCACACGCTACGGACCCACCAAGTATGAAACCAATCCATCCAGCCGTTCTTGAGTTATTTTGTTGACAAAATTTAGTTCCCTATGGAATACATTCGTGGCATTCTTAGAATATTTTCAACTCAATCGCAGTACTATATCAACGGCTCCGCCCGAGGCGTCGCCAAAAAACTGCTTATATATGGGTGCTACATATGCAGCTGCTTAGATTTACAATGTTAACCGGAAAGCAAGATTTTACATTGCAATAGGCAGAGCCATCTGGGACACACTGGTACCACAGTCACTGGTACCAGTCATTGGTACCACAGTCGCTGGTACCACAGTCGCTGGTACCACAGTCACTGGTACCACAGTCGCTGGTACCACAGTCGCTGGTACCACAGTCCCTGATACCACAGTCACTGGCACCACAGTCGCTGGCACCACAGTCGCTGGTACCAGTCACTGGCACCACAGTCGCTGGTACCACAGTTACTGGTACCACAGTCGCTGGTACCACAGTCACTGGTACCACAGTCCCTGATACCACAGTCACTGGCACCACAGTCGCTGGTACCACAGTCTCTGATACCACAGTCACTGGCACCACAGTCGCTGGTACCACAGTCACTGGTACCACAGTCGCTGGTACCACAGTCGCTGGTACCACGTGCACAGTCACTGGTACCACAGTCCCTGATACCACAGTCACTGGCACCACAGTCGCTGGTACCACAGTCCCTGATACCACAGTCGCTGGTACCATAGTTGCTGGTACCACAGTCGCTGGTACCACAGTCACCTGGGCTCATAGAAGAAGGTTGGATTGAAAGAAGGTTGGGACATTTGGGCCCGAATTTGACCACCCTGACAGGTTCCGGATGTTATACAATGTGTATAAGTTACTATGTTTGGGCCCCTGACAGATTGTTCTGGAACTGCAGGGCATTTGAAAGTATTCAAACATGTGATAATCTGAGGAATATTGGAAATTTGGCGGACATTATGTAAATGAAATTACACAATGAAAATTGCTACCAATAGGTGATGGTAAGAGGTCATGGAAAAATGTAAAGATTCACACAAATACGCAGTAAAACTTATTTATTCTTAATGTATATATACAATTTGTATCAACTTTTAGCTTGCAAAATTGTTCAGTCAACATAATAACAAAAGCTGTCTTTTTCGTACACATGTATACCCAAATGTCTTATGCACCATTCAATAAAAACCCTGAAATGGAAAAAGGGGGCAAAGATGTTACTGTAAATCTTGAAATGTTTGCAGCCTCATTTTATTGTTTATTTTTTGATAATTTACATCTCCTTTGTAAATCATCTTGCTGTACATTTTTTATTTCTACTTTACTAGAGAATTGTTCCAATCACAGAGTTAAAACATATATAATAGTCCCCAAATGGCAAATGAATTTATCATGTCATCATGATACCAATACCCATTCCAGACTTAACATTGAGTGCTGCATTGTTTTTGCCAGTCTTACCCTTAGCTCATATAATTAGATACGACAATTCAATATGCCACCGGTATACAATGTATTTCTCTTTAAAAGCTATACACATATGGCACCTGTGACTATGCCGGTATTGCTGTGGACTTTTGTACAGCATAATTCACAAATTTCAGATGATTTTGGTATTGTGAAAACCCTAATCCTTATTCAGTACTTACTTTTAGAAAAAGTCATTTTGCAAATTTTCAACACAGCTTGTCTAGTATGTATATAATTGGAGGCATTGTCTTTCAAATAAAGCAAAATTTAATGATAGATGTAAAAACTAATACAACTGAAGTATTTTACAATTATGATTATTTACATCATATTATTTCCTTGCAGATACCAAAGTACAACAACTGCATTTTTAGTATTTTGCTGTGCAACTTAGTCTGGTTCTGACTTTTAAATGCTCTAGACTTTTCTGTATGTCTCTCATCACATGCATGGAAAAGATGGAATGCACGCTATACAAACTGAGCTCTAGGCTAAAGGCTCTGAAACATCTACTCATAATAAGAGAAGGCCAAACTGATTAAATTCGTGGGTTCTACTTAATTTTAACTGGAAAAACATACGTGTAATGAAATTGATGCCTTGGTGCTAGGACTGGGTACTGGTACTGTGAACATACAGTACATACAAGGAAAATTGATTAGGTACAGGTCCAAAGTACCAATATAAATTTACACTATCCCAGTGGCCTAATAGGACACATAGGTGACCAAAGTGATATTGTAGGACATTAGGAACTCAACAAGAAACAATCCACATGATTTTGTTTGAATAAGACATAAGGCCACCTAGTTCTGTTTTGAATAAAGCTTACGCCAAGTTTATTAATGTTTCTATAATTGTTACTTGTTAAATTGTGCAGGTGCACTGAGTTTCATGGTGTGAAAATAGTCATATTCAAGATTTTGTCCCAGCCTTGTGTGTTTACCTTGCTTTATTTTCACCTTGAAATGTTGGAAACCAAGGAAATACTAGTAAATTGTTGTGGCCTACACAATGGATGGGTAAAGAAATGATTTTTAGCAGTCTAAACAATTATATTGAAGAAATAATCTAAATATACAAATAAGACATGGATAAGGTCATTTTGACTGCTAAATATGTGGTACAAGGTTTCCAAGTTTTGAAAATTTGGCAGTTGGTCACATATAAGCACTATTTTTATTTGTCATTACTGATATGACTTTAAAATAAATACATAACCTTGCACTTGGGAATGCATTGTTTTGTTTGACTTAGCCAAACTTGTTGTTGTTACAACATCTTGAAATTTAGGAAGAGAAATATAAATTCTCACTAAAAATATTTACATTTTAACCTGATTTAACTGTTCATGGTCATTTTTTCTTAATTGAACCAATTTCTTAACTTGGCAATTTGTAAATTATGTACAGAAAACCGATGTAAAATTAGGTACATAATCTTTTATAACATAAACAGTACGCAACTACATATTTGTATGCAACAGTGTGAAATAGGATCGGAGCTAAGCAAAATACATATATGACATAGACACTAATTAAACCTTGTATCTATCTGTTGACTTCTTTCATTGTAATATACAGTTTCTGTTTTCTAAGCATTTTAAGGTCTGTAATGCTAAGTAGGAGACATTGTGACTGCCTACGACATCAGATTATTCATTCAGGGCTCAAAATACTTTATTTCTGCATACCTGCACCAGTGCGGGTACAATTTAAAATTACAAATTTTACCTGCACTGCTCAGAATTTAGAGAATAGGGATTACTTTAAACACTGATCAGAAACCATTGTGGTAAGTGCAACGAATTAGAAATCAACATACTCCTACATGATTGTATATATTATATAAATCCAGTACATGGACCAGTGCAGGTTAGGTGCAGGTAGACATCAGAAATACATACACAGCTCCAATTTTACCTGCACTAACCTGCATATACCCAGTACATGGACCAGTGCTAGCCTCCTTCGCAGTCTTGTTGGGCGTGGGCGTAATTTTTTCTCTGAGCGACGCTAGTAATATGCGGCCGCGAGGGACGATTTGCTGCCGAGGGACTTTTGCCACGGAGAGAAGGTTTCCGCGCTCCAACAAGACTGCTTCCAATCGGCGAGTTAAAAGGACCTCGGATTAAGCCAGCCTTTCATAGAGGCTATTAACATGTTCGTGCAGGTCCAATTCACATGTTCGCGCAGGTCCAATTCACATGTCCGCGCAAGGGTAATTCATAGATACGCATGACACGCGCTCGCCTTTGTCAATGGTTGGTTTTATTAGCTTGCGTGACGTTATAGTCGAAGGTTCCAACAGAGAACATTGGTAATGTTACAACAAAGGCATTGCCGTGCATATTTAAGCGTCCCATGCAAACAAACCAAGACAATTTGCAGTCACTATTTTTGCTGGTGAAATGTGCAATTCTTTCTATTACGCAACTTGCTGCGGAGCGGTGTGTTACCCTCCCATGGTCAGTGAGATCAACCCGCCACCAAACAACATGGCGGCACTTTGTTTATCTGTCGACGTCCCCCAGCAATATCAGAGTTTAGCTTGAGGTTCCTGTGGTAGTGATTTGTTCAAAGTTGTTTTTCGTAGCAGCAATGTCTCCGGGATTTTGTTGAGTGGATAGGGCTGGGTTTTCGGGAATGGTTGGCGTTCTACCGACGGGTTGATCGGCGACCGCTGGAAAGTTACAAGTTTTGGCTCGTCGATCAACGGGGCGTGAACACCACCCTGCACTGGTGGCGTTTATTGCGGGAAGTTCACACATCCATGCCAATCGCTCCTAAGTGTTTTTTGATAGCCCTTTTAACTCGCCGATTGGAAGCAGTCTTGTTGGAGCGCGGAAACCTTCTCTCCGTGGCAAAAGTCCCTCGGCAGCAAATCGTCCCTCGCGGCGGCATATTACTAGCGTCGCTCAGAGAAAAAATTACGCCCACGCCCAACAAGACTGCGAAGGAGGCTAGACCAGTGCAGGTTAGGCGCCGGTAGACATCAGAAATACCTGCACAGCTCCAATTTTACCTGAACTTTTAGACATATGCAGGTGGTATTTCGAGCCCTGAAACTTAATATCTAGAACTTGCATAAACTTTCTGATGAGTTCTTTAGCCTTAGAGTCTGTGGTACAAATGGTTTACAAAATTTCTAGGATAATTTACATAATTTCTGTTGCAACCTAAACTCATCAGTACATGATACCATATGATCCAAACTTTACATGTACATTTTTACAATGTTTCATATCTGCACTGAATCAGAAATAACACAATATCATTTCTTACAAACACAGGATTATACTATAGTATAGAGAAAATTTTGGGGGAATATTCATTTTGTCTTTGACAATTCTGAAAGAGAAAAACTCTTGGCTAGATACACTGGATTCAAGCACATGTATGTACAAGGTAGCTTAGTACTAATACACTAAAAATCATTGGTGTCAAAGTTGTTTGTTTTCACTACAATACAACATGTACATCAAATTGTTGCATACATTATAATATCCTACCACCTCGGCAGAATGTACTGCAAATGTGTGTAATCTGGATTTTTATAGGGCTGTTGTGGGATGTTTTGTCTGTGTTGCATCAGAATGTTGTTGTTGCATCTTTGACAACTTTTGGAAACTACAGATGGAAAGGCATCCTTAAATATGTGAAAATGACCTTAAACAAGATGTCCTGCTGATGTTCTATGCACAATGCAGGTGCAGTATGTTCTGCCGATGTGCTTAAAATACCCTGAATGTAGAGTAAAGGCCACAGCAGGTAAATGTTATGGATGACATCAGTGTGACTTTCTCCTGACCTTGAGAAGAAAATTTCTCCCCCCTGCCGATGGTCCATCAGCAAGACAATGGGAAATATGTCACAAAATTCAGTTATCACAAAACAAGCCAGATGCCATGTCAGTAAGCATGGTAGCCTTGAGTGTAATTACTCATGATACTATTACTATTAGGCTACCACACTACTGTCAATTTGAAATCAAAGCCATGTTTTGCTGCTTCAGTTCTTGTTACAACAAATTTACGCATCTTTTCTTTAGCTCAGCTTGTTTCTTTGTTGCGTTTTCCATAAGATTTGTAATCTACAGAAGATGTCAACCATAAAATTTACTGTGACCAGATCCGTGAAAAGACAATTTTTATTTTGTTTGGGCTGTCTGGTGTTTAATATGCTGCTTCAGGTGCTGTGAAGAGGACTTCTGATTTGGAGTTGATGAAATAGACAAGGACGAGGGACACCAGGAGAACCACCACCCCCACGGACAGCGTGATGGTCTGTTCCGCCTCGCTCGACACGAGGAATATTTTAGCGTTGATAACGGTCCACCTGCTCTCTGTCCATGTGGGGTACTCGTTTGAGTGCAACATCTCCTTTGACAAGAAGGCAGGGGACTCTGCCTTGGAGAACCGTACGGGCGCGCGTATGCAGAAGCTGGCGTACGATGTGGTGTTATCTGTCGGGTTCAGCACGGGACGGCCATTCATGAAGATATAGCTGTGGATGTGGTCCTTGGAGGGAGTCTTGCATTCGCTGGACTTGTTGAGGCTGGGCAGCCGCTCGCCGAGGTAGAAGGTGAGAACATTAGCGATGACCTGGCTGATCTGGCTGGCTGTATCGTGAGGCACGCTGACGTAACGCGGGAGTGGTCCCGGCAGGGACTTCAACGCCGCCGCCGACTTACTCGTGAGAACCTCGGCAAAGAGAGGGCAGTTGGCTTGCTGCAGGAAACAGTACAGGAGGTGGTTGATGGTTGTGCTGTTCACTTCGATTTTGGTAGCCTCCGAAGCAGTCTTGTTTGAGGCTAGGAGGTACAGAGTTCTGGCGATGACTGTAGCCACTTTGGTCAGACTCGCGCCCTGCTTGGTCGTGTAGTCGTAGGCTTGGTCTGGCTTCAGGCCCGCGGGGATGTCCATACCGATCTCTACGGGCAGGTCCAGACGACTCATGAAGTAGTCATTGCTGTACGCCGCCATGTGGTCGGAGAGGACCATTCCCGCGACTCGCGAATCTTCCCGTAGAAAGCGCTGCAAGGACGCGGGGGGCAGGGCCTGGAACGACGGTGGCTTCCTGATTGTGACGTTGCTGGATTCCGTTGCGTTCTCAATGGCGGCAAAGATGGTGTTGACGTTGTCGCGTACGGCGGATGTTTTCTGGGAGACGGGGTCGCTGTGGGCCCACAGACCTGACTGTTCCCACAGTCCAACCTGACTCACCTCCAGATAATACTGGATGTTTTTCGTGTTGACCAGCGACGGCTGCAATACTTTGTCGTCTAGCTTCTCCGGAAAATGACCCCTCTTCATGTCGTACACCATCCTTGACGAGCCGATGTAGTCGAAACTCTCCCCCTGGAAAAACACAAACATCACGTCCTTCATGCCTTCCTTCTCGGCCTGATCCAGTTTCCCAAGAGCCTCTGCAGCCGCCAGGAGAGCGATGAAGCCGGTGGCGTCGTTGGCGCCCACCCCGCCCACGTTGTGAAACAGCGACCAGGTGTCGATCTTCGCTGAAGCCAGGATCAGATCCTTTCTGTTGTCCAGTGGAGTGGACTTGTTGAGCGGCCGCAGGGTGCCCCAGACGTTCTTGTCGCCCAGAGCGTCACAGTACACGAAGGGGTTGAGACTTTGGCTGCTGAGCTCGCTCCTCCTGATGCAGGTGATGGAGTCCTTGGCTCCGTCCATGCGATCCTTGATCTGCACGGCACACAGCGGGTACTGCTGGTTACTCTCATTGTCGTACTTGTTGAACCTGGAGGGGAAAGAAAACATGTCAGACCTCTGATCAATGATGTCTGAGTTCTTATTGTATGGTTTTCCAAGGAGTGACTGTATTGCCAAGATGGGGAATCTAATACTATTAACTGTTGCTTTTTTGTTGTTGTTAATCTGTATTTAAATTTTTTTTGTATCGGTATAGCCAGTATAACCACCCTTCAGTGTAACAAACCAGGTTAAATTGCCATCTTATTGTATTCATATTTAGTTCTATTACTGTAAATGAATTTACTTTCTTAGGAGTTTTATTTTTGCATTTTTTTTGTCTGTGTCCCTTTATATGACACCAAAAAATTTTTAAATGTAAGGTGTTTTTTTCCTATTTTTTCAAGTCTATGGAAACAAGTTTGCAGGCACACACTTCATTTATTCCGGGTGAACCCACTAATATATGCAAATTTCCCTCCATCATATGAATGTGTTGGAGATTATCTTATGTATCTTGTTGTGTATCTGGAGAAGACTGAAGGCCGAACTTCAATTTTGCATGTAGATTTTCTGCCAACATGCAATTTTACATGTAACCAGTAAAAAACTTAAAGGATTTCCCTAGATAATATTAAACAATGTTTACATTTACTAGTAAACAGGTAATTGGGTTACCTTGATAGTACTCAGTGAATCAGGTGTTCATCATTAACAAACAAACAAACAAACAAACCTGTTGTAACAGTCGATGAGGTTGTCCACGTCAGTCTGGTTCAACAGAAGCGATATCGGGAAGTCGAAGTCCAAGTACGATAACCCCGTACCCAGAGGGTTCCACGTGGTGTTCTTACAATGGGCGTACTCTGGGTCATCCTTATACAGGCCGTACCCGTCGTTTGGACACTTGTGAACCGGGGAGAAGCCAGTCGGGGGCGGTTGTGGGTCAGAGCGGTTCCCGTTCACGACCAGAATGCCGCTCACCTTCCCGGACGCTCGCAGGGCCTGGACGTTGTCGTACGTGAAGAGGGGGGGGACCATGAGGGGCATGTAGGGGGGGTTCTTCGCACTCCGGACCAGCCAGTCAACATCGCTCTTTAAAAACAGGGAAGACATATGTTACGTCGATGAAGGTTAGACATCCAGGTAATACGATACGCCAAAAAACAGTTACTCAAGCAACTGGATATGATTTTGAAAACGTCAGACGTTTCAGCTAGTATCCACTAGCTTTCGTCAGTGACTGAGAGACCAGAGGGGAAAGCAGGTTTTTAAGTACAACCTGTTTATTGATATGCAAATAAAGTGAAGACAAATTTTTGGAAGTCGAAAAAGGAACAAAAGTTAGACAAGTCAAGACAAAATGATGCAAATTAGTCTGACAGCTCCTGTTATACAGAACAGGAGCTTAAGTGTTGACAGAAGACCAAATTTGATCGTTTACAGCAAAAGAAGACTATTAGCGCAGCAGATAGTGACCCAAATTGGAGATCAAACAGTTCCAAACCCAAAACCACTACACAGGCCAAAACCGACGAGAGGTGGGTAAAAAACCTAAGTAGCCATACTCTCACCAGAGAACCAGAGAAATCACTACTTTCTAAAGGTCTAAATTTTGCAGTAGCACCCGACAAGATTCCCAGCATTGACATTGTCACAGAAACCGATTCTGCAATTCGTCGGGCACGTTTACCACAGAGACAAGCTGAAGCCTTGCGCACCAAAGTAGCTACCACCCTGAAAGTCTCCAAACCCCCTACTAGTAACATCACACGGGAAGAACGTACCGCTCTCAAAGATTTGGCCACCAATCAAGACATATTGATTCTTCCTGCAGACAAGGGCAGATGCACAGTAGTCTTGGACAGGGAGCAGTACGACAGGAAGGTACAGGACCTATTGGGAGACAAAGACACCTACACGCCCTTGAAAAAGGACCCCACTAACAAGTTTAAAGGGAAAATCAGTTCAGCTCTCAAGAAATTGCAAACTGAAGGAGTTCTGGATCGCCCCACCTACCTAAAACTCAATCCCACAACGGAACAACCCCCTGCTTTCTACGGCCTTCCCAAAATCCACAAACAAAGTGTCCCTCTACGACCCATAGTCTCCAGTATAGGCTCTGTCACCTATGAGTTAGCAGGTTTTCTAGCCAAGATTTTGGGACCACTAGTGGGGAAATCTCAGCACCATGTACAGAATAGTGCCGACTTTGTCAACAAAATCAAAGACATTCATGTAGAGGATGATGAAACCATCACTTCGTATGACGTGTGCTCACTTTTCACCTCCATACCACCTAAGGAAGCAGTGTCAGTAGTCAGGGAAGCCTTGGAAGCCGACGATACACTTGCAGATAGAACCAACCTATCCGTTGACCAAGT